>NC_142507.1:29111333-29414166 GCF_057876585.1 Rhinolophus sinicus | reverse complement strand
ACTGTCCCTGAATCATCTTTATCTGATCTGCAAGAGAAAGTGTAGTGCCTGCAGGTTGTCTGCCTTCTTGAGCCATAGCCACCAAAGGAGGGTATATGTTCCTATTATGTTTGGCTGCTTCATCCTCTGAGTCTTCCTGATCCTGAGAGTCTAAATCTTCCCAGTCCTCGACCGGAGGTTCATAATAAATAGGCTCTGTATCTTTAAAAAATTTTTCTGTGGGTTTGGCTTCCTCCCCCTTTTCTCTCTCTGCCAGAGAAGCGGCAGATGAAAGAATTTCTTCATTGCCAGCTTGTTTTACTTTCTCTAGCTTACAGCTCTTACGCCTGAGATCTAAACAATCTCTAATCAAGGTCCACAACCCGAATGTTTCTACAGGGATCTGCTGAGGTCCGTGGGCAGCATAATAATCTTGTAACTGCTCTCCCACTTTCTCCCAAGTTTCCAGACTGACAGTGCCTTCTTCTGGAAACCATGGACAAACTTCTTTTACAAATTCTAAAAACTTATCTAACTGTTCTCTGCTCACCCGACTGCCACGGGCGGCAAGCAATTTCTTAAGTCCTCTAACATACAGGTCCTTGCTGCTAGCGTGACCCATCCTTCACCCTAACTCGGCCCTTCTTTCAAACAAAGAAAACACTCTGATGCCCGTCTGGCCGTGCCCCTCGCGGAACCAAATCTGTCTTGGCTAAGGCGCTCCGGTATAATTCCCCGGACAGGTAGACAGAAGTCCAGTCGCCGTTATGCCGTATGACAGAACCGGAATCGCAGATTAGGGCCCAATCAAGCTCCGTAACACGAAGTCGTGGAGCTATCACTCACTCACACACTCATTCGACCGAGGGGTATTGTGCCTTACTCACCACGCATCCACTGATAAGCTCTCTACGAGCTGGGCCCTTGCCACGTGGTGTTCCTCACTGTTACCCCCGTATTCAGGTCCCTGTTCGGGCGCCAAGTGTGACGGGCCAGCCGCCACGAGTCGATCAGTACCTGAATGGGGGAGTGGGAATGAAATAAAAGACACACACAAATGCTAATGCGGCCGGTCTTCAGTCATTCTGAAGCCCTGAGTTTATTATCTCTAACCAATATATACAATTTGAGTACGTGCAGTTAAACGAAGAAGATATGCATTATCTCAGTGAAAGTAAATCTTTCCAGCTTCAACCTTACTTTGACATAGAAGATACAAGGTCACTGAAACTCACAAAAGTAAATATTTCAAGGAGACAGAATCTACTATTTGTCTAGAAAGCCCTTAGTTTTTTGTGTCTGGGAACTGGCCGTTTTCACCACATTCCTCAGCAGCCGTTAGGCGCTTTTCAGATAAGGCAGAGACAATGTTATGGGGGCAGAAACCAAGCCAGTCTGCAAGGTTCAGGGTTGCAAGAAACCATGGCTCCCCACAATCCATCCATGTTGCAAAAGATAAGATTTCATTCTTTTTTAAGGCAGAGTGATACTCTGTTGTGTAATTGTACCACTGTTTCTCTATCCAATAATCTATTGATGGGCATTTTGGTTGTTTCCGTATCTTGACTATTGTGAATAGCACTGCAATAAACATAGGGGTACACATATTTTTTCTAATTAATGCTTTGGATTTCTTTGGCTTAATACCCAGCAGTGGAATTGCTGGTCATAAAGTAGTTCTAGTTTTAATTTTTTTGAGGAACCTCCATAATGTTTTCCATAGCGGCTGCACAAATTTGCAATCCCACCAACAATGCGTGAGGGTTCCCTTTTCTCCACATCCTCGTACCAATCTTGGTGTTTGTTGATATATTTATGGCAGCCATTCTGACAGATGTGAGGTGATATCTCATTGTGGCTTTAATTTACATTTCCCTGATAATGAGTGGCATTGAGCATCTTTTCATATGTCTGTTAGCCATCTGTATGTCCTCTTTGGAGAAATGTCTATTTAGGTTCTCTTAATTTATCTTTCTGCTCATTCATTAGTGGTGTATGTAAACACAACAAATTTCCATATATAGATTCTGAATTCTGTAATTTTACTGCATTCATTTATTAGTTTTAATCATTTTTGGGGGTGTCTTCAGGGTTTTCTATATATATCATGTCATCTTCAAATAATGAGAGTTTTACTTCTTTTTCTGATCTGCCTTTTTTTTTTTTTCTTGTTTAATTACTGTGACTAGATGTTCCAATACTATGTTACATAGAAGTGGTGATAGTGGGCATCCTTGTCTTGTTCCTGATCTTAGAGGAAAGGCTTTCAGCTTTTCACTTTGAGTATATTAGCTGTGGATTTGTTATATATAGCCTTTACTATATTGAGATATGTACCTTCTATACCCACTTCGTTGAGAGTTGTTATAAAACAATGTTAACTTTTGTCAAATGCTTTTTCTATTTTTTCTTTTTTTATTAGTTTCAGGTGTACAAAACAATGTAATAGACATGTATCATTTATATCCTTCACACAGTGATAACCCCCCTCCCCCATCTACTACCCCTCTGACATCGCGTACAGCCATTACATTTCCACTATCTCTATTCCTAATGCTGTACTCCACTTCTTGTAATATATATATATATATATATATATATATATATATATATATATATATATATATATATATATATATGTGTGTGTGTGTGTGTGTGTGTGTGTGTGTGTGTATAATTATATAATTATAATTTTATAATTATATATATATATATATATATATATATATATATATATATATATATGTATGTATAATTGTAGTTGACATTCATTATTGTTCAGCTTCAGCTTCAGGTACAGTGATCAGGAGTCTACATCATCCCTGAGGTGGTCTCCCTAATGGGACAAGTGTCCATCGGATACCCTACAAAATCTTTACAACATTATTGATTACATTCCCCAAATTGACTTTCATATCCCCGTGGCAATCTTGTGGTTACCAATTGTGCTTTCCAATCCCCTCACCTTCCCCCTTATCCCTACCTCTCCTCCCATCTAGCAACCCTCAGTTTTTCCTCTATGTCTCTGAGACTGTTTCTGATTAGTTGGACCACCTCCTTACACCATATACAAGAATAAATTCAAAATGGATTGAAGACCTAAATGTAAGATCTGAAATCAAATGCTTTTTCTGCATCTATTGATTATGACTTTCATCCTTCATTTTGTTAATGTGATGTATCACATTATTGATTTATGAATGTTGAATCAACCTTGCATCCCTTGGATGTATCCCACTTGCTTAGGTGTAGAAGGCTTTTAATGCATTGTTGAATCTAGTTTGCTAATATTTTGTTGAGAATTTTTGAATCTATGTTCATCAAGGGTATTGGCCTGTAATTACCTTTTCTTTTTTTTTCTTTTTTTTTTTTTTGTAATGTCTTTCTCTGGTATTTGTATGAGGATAATGTTGGCTGCATAAAATGAGTTTGGAAGTATTCTTTCATCTCCAATTTTTTTGAAATATTTTAAGATGGATAGGTTTTAATTCTTCTTTGAATGTTTGGTAGAATTCACCTGTGAAGTCATCTGGTCCTGAATTTTCATTTGTTCAGAGTTTTTTGATTATTGCTTCCATTTCATTGCTAGTAACAAGGCTGTTTAGATTTTGTATGTCTTCCTAGTTCAATGTTGGCAGGTTATACACTTTTAGAAATTTATCCATTTCTTCCAGATTGTCAAATTTGTTGCATATAATTGTTTATAATATTTTAAAATTATTCTTTGGATTTCTGTGGCGTCAGTTGTAACTTCTCTCTTCTTTATGATTTTATTTATTTGAGCTCTCTTTTTTCTTGACGAGTTTGGCTAAAGTTTTATCAATTTTATTTATCTTTTCAAAGAACCAGCTCTTATTTTTATTGATCTTCTCCATGGTTTTAATTTCTATTTCATTTATTTCCACTCTGATTTTAACTATTTCTTCCTTCTGTTTATTTTGGGTTCTGTTTGTTATTTTTCTAGTTCCTTTAGGTATAGAGTTAGATTGCTTATTTGGGACTTTTCTTGTTTCTTGAGGCAGGCTTATATAGCTATGAATTTAACTTCCTTCTTGGAAATGTTTTAGCTGTATCCCAAACTTTTTTGAAAACTTGCATTTTCATTTGTTTCCAGATAATTTTTTATTCCCTTTTTTATTTATTATTTGATCCATTGATGTTTAGTAGTATGTTGATTAAGCTCCAAATATTTGTGTTTTTTCCAGTTTTGTTCCTATAGTTGTTGTTTTTTAATTTTATTTTTTTAAATTAGTTTCAGGTGTACAAAACAACATAATGATTAGACATTCACACCCCTCACAAAGCGATACCCCCCATGTCTACTACCCCTCTGACATTGTATATAGCTGTTACAATACCATTGACTATATTCCCTATGCTGTACTTTATATCCCATGACCATATATATATATATATATATATATATATATATATATATATACACACACACACACGTATATATATTTAATTATAGTTGACATTCAATATTATTCTACTTCAGCTTCAGGTGTACAGAACAGTGATTGATTTCTAATTTCATACAATTGTGGTCAGAAAAGATGCTGGATATAATTTCAATCTTCTTCCATTTATTAAGGTTTGTTTTGTGGCCTAATATATTAGGTTGGTGCAAAAGTAACTGCAGTTTTTGAAATTATTTTTAACCTTTTAAACCACAATTACTTTTGCACCAACCTAATATGATCTATCTTGAAGAATGTTCCATATGCACTTGAAAAAGAATGTATAAATGCCAGATAAGTTGATCTGGTCTAATGTGTCATTTAAGACCATTACTTCCTTACTAATTTTCTGTCTGGATGATCTATCCATTGATGTGAGTAGGGTTTTAAAATACTCTATTATCATTGCATTACATAAAGTGGATTTCTCCCTTTATGTCTATGAATACTTATTTTATATATTTAGGTGTTTCTATGTTGAGTGCATACATATTTATGATTGTTATATCCTCTTCTTGGATTGACTCCTTTAAAAATATGTAGTTTCCTTCTTTTTCTATTTTTACATTGTTTTGAAGTCTTTAATGTTGGATATGAGTATTGCTACCCCAGCTTTCTTTTCACTTCTATTTGCATGGAATATCTTTCTCTATCTCTTCCCTTTCAGTCTGTGTGTTTTTCAATCTGAAGTGAGTCTCCTGTAAGCAGCATATCAATGGATCATGGTTTTTTAATCCATTCTGTCATCCTATATCTTTTGATTGGAACATTTAGTTCATTTACATTTAGGGTAACTAAGGATAGGTATGTGCTTATTGCCATTTTGTTCATTGTTTTGGTTATTTTATAGTTCTCTGCTCTATTCTTCTTAATCTCTTTCCTGGTGGTTTGCTGTTTTTCTTTAGTGTTTGTTTGGGTTTTCCTTTGTTGTTGTTTTTGTTTTTATATCTTTCGTAGGTTTTTTTATTTCTGTTTACCATTACCATGAGGTTTATGTATATCATTCTCTATCTCTAGCAGTCTATTTTAAGCTGAAGGACATTTACGTTCCAATATGTTCTATAACGACTACATTTTTACTTCCCCTTCCTCCATGCTTTACATTATTGATGTCATATTTTAGATATTTTTGTGTTATGTATCTCCTAACTAGCTATTGTAGTTTGAGTTGGGTTTGATATTTTTTCTTTTGACCTTTGTAGTAGCTTTTCAAATGTCTGATTTGCTGTCTTTATTAAATATTTGGTTTTACCTATAGCTAAGTGTTGAAATTGTCCCTGAAGAACTACTAGTGACAAAAATTGCAAGCTAGATATGGTCTTTTCCCTTTCTATACAGTAGACAGACCTCTCATCCAACCAGCCATTCCTGCCTAATTTCATCTAGAACTAAAGGGCTATTAAAATAAACCATGCTACATATACTTCACTTGGCTCCTATTTAAGAATCTAGGGCAAAGCATAGAGCCATGAACCAAGAGGAGTACATTACAGAAAGAAAAACAAATATAAACAAAGGAAGCAAGTGGAGCCATACAGTTATCTAATTTGCTTTGTCCAGTTTCTCCATGAGGCGAAAAGTTTGTAACAGAAATTTAATAATATTAAGGGTATTTTCTGTTTCCACAGTGGTTTTAGCCATTTCCCTTCTGTTATTAAGAAATCGTCTGGGCAGTGTTTGGGTTGGATTTTGTTGCAAGCAGGAATGCAAAGTATCTTTGTTCCACTTTTCCCTTGTTGGGGCTATTATGGTTTAATTAATTAGAACAAAATGTTTTGTTTAATGTTTTAGGGCTTATTTTATCAAAGTTTTGCATTGAATATGTAACTTTGCTTGTGACTATTCTCTAACTTTCTAATTACTATTTCTGATATAATATTTCTAAGGACTATGAATTGTTTCCAGGAAATTTTACTGAGAAAAATGGACTCAACATAGTTCCTTGGTGACATATACAAAGGGTGCCAAAAAAAGTATACACATTTTAAGAAAGGAAAACAATGTTAAAATTGTAATACTCAATATATACCAATAACAAAAGATGAATACAAGTCACATTTGACTTCTGCAATTATAAGAGATGCTCAAAGTGGTTACCATTAGCAGCCAGACATTTCTGATTACAGCGAACTACTGCTTTAGCAACATTGACCAAAGTGTCCACTTGTATACATTTTTTGGCACCCTAGTATTTCCATCTATAGTTACTGTATTCATAATGTTTGCATGTAAAAAGGAAGTCTCTAATACCTTACCTCTTGATATCAATTAAATTTCTATTTCCATTTGTGCCTTCATCACAATAGTGTTACTGGTATGACATATGTCCATTTGAAATGAGCATGTTACAAAATAATGATGAGACACCCTGTTATAAAGGACATCTCTTCACAAACCTCAATTAACAAAACTTCATGCCTCTGTCAAAGATAATTCCTGCTTTGGTCATTGTTTATAAACAGAAATTGAAACATCCTTTTTGTCAAGCCAAGGTCAAAGAGTTGGTCTATGATTAGACACGCTTTTATTTTGAAAGCATACATTTTAGCCAAAAGCTTTAAAATGTAAAATGCTCTGCTAAAGTCTAATTTTTCACTCTTTAGTATTTACAGTGAAATACAAGAATTAGGAAATAATTTCTAAACAAATAATATCTCTCACTATTTTAGGGAAAGTAAAGTTTTGCACTTTGAGTTTAAATATGCATGCTTACTAAGTTTTATATTTATATTTACCATTGTTGAATGGTAGAATTAAAAGGTATTTTTTAATCACTCAACAAATGCCTTGGTGACAGTCACTGTCATGTTTTAAATTTCGAGAAATCAAAAATTATCAGAGTATAAAGTAAAGCTTTGGATAAAGTTTTAATATTACATGAAGCACAAAGAATAGGAAAAAAGAATAAAATGGTTTCCTGTTTCCTCAGGTAAAGCTATCATGGTAGGCCTCCCCAAAGATGTCCATGTCCTAATACCAACCTGTGAATATGTATATTACCTTACATGGCAAACGGACTTTGCAAGTGTGATTAAGATAAGGACCTTGAGATGGGGATGATATCAAAGTGGACCAATTCAGTCACAAGGACCGTTAAAAATGGAAGAGGGAGGCAGAAGATAAGGTCCAAGTGATGTGATATGAAAAGGACTAGCTGTATCAACGCTGACTTTGAGGATGGAGGAAGGGAATCATAAGCCAAGGAATGTGGGAGGCCTCTAAAAACTGGAAAGATGAAGAAAATGGAGTCTTCTCTAGAGCTTCCAGAAAGGAATGCAGCATGGCTAACACCTTGATTTTAGCTCAGTGAGATTCATATTGGACTTCTGATATATTAAACTGTAAGATAATAAATTTTTGTTGTTAAGACACCAAGTTTATGGCAATTTGGTATAGCAGTAATAGAAAACTAACAGTGGTATTATGTTCCAAATTTGCAGGACCATGAAAAGCATGACTATTAGAGCCCTTCTCCCCCTTATGAAATCAGGACACTTTGAAACTAAAAGAGACTTTGATCTAATCCCTTCATTGTCCAGATCAGGAAACTAGTCCAGATATGGTGAGAAGGAATGTGACTTACCTTAGGTCTCATAGTTCAAGGCAGAGACAGGACTAGAATCTCTTTACTAAATCCTAGATCAGTGTTAGTCATAGTGTGCCTCTCAAATTCTTTCACGAATGTAGTTTTTAAATTATAGTTTAACAATTTGCAGAACTGTTTGGAAGAATGAACAGTTGTTGGAAAGTGCACGTTTTCAAAAAATGCATAGAAGCTGTATATTGTTTTACTGTTCTGATCTGTCTTCAATCGAAGGTTAAATATATTCACTTAAATTACCCACATATCACTTGAAACTCAATTTAAGATTAAATCTGGGGTCTTGCCTCCCAAATCAGCTCCCTCTGGAATTTTCTGATTTTCTCCTTTACACCCCTCTGAGTTTTCCCATATCCAATCAATCAACAAGTTCTGTGGTTCTACCTTCCTCATTGTTTTTCCTTTCCTTGCGTTTCTACTGCTATCCCTTACACCCACACTAGGCAATCACTCTAACAGGTCTGTTTTTTTCAGCTTCTCCTCTCTTGAACCTCCAATTAATCCAGCACAGTACTGCCAAATGATTCCTTCTGAAATACATATTTCTTTCCATCATTGACTTATCCCTCCTTATTCTATCATATGATAGACTCATAGAATTCGACCCTTTTTTAAAATAATATTGCTTCCTCCCACTCCCATCCACAAACCATCTTAATTGACTCACTGGCCTATGAGCATGATTCATTCTCCTACTTAAAATTCTCTTCTCCTAAAATATCCTCTCTGCTTCCTTCTCCATGTATCTGAATTCTATCTATATTAAGGCCCCATACAAGTTTCAGCATCTTTCTGGGCACTTTCCAGGACAGAAAACCTACAGTAATTTCACCTTCCACTTAAAGCCCTAAAGCAATTGACCTCTACTACCCATTTAACATTTAGTTTTTATTGTTAGTGTTGTTTGCATCTTTGGAGTTTAAACTCTTGATCTTAAATCATTTGGGACAAACTAAGTCCCTTACTTATTTATATTGTACATTGAACCCAGTTTCCTACTTAAAGCAGGTGCTCAAATTATTTATGGAGTGACTGAAAATAATTTTTTTTAATCCAGAATGAATGTTCAGAATGACAACTCTTCCATACCAACAATGATAAGCACCATCAATGAGAACAACTCTAAAGTTAATTGCTCCATTTAGAAAGTATAGCCATTTTGATTTGCCCAGGGCAGTCCTGGTTTCCTGCTGTGTTGTTGTTGTTTTTTTTCAGCTATCAAGAATGTCCACTTTCACTCTCAAAATTATCTTGGTTTAAATAGCACATTATGTGGTCATTCCACCCCTAAGACAGTTTGGACTGTGATAATGGCAGAGACCACAACAAAACTCCTGCTCATGTTCTGGTCACCCATTCAGCTAAGCAGCATTCTCTCCTACACAGAATGATCCTGCTGTCCAACACCACCTCTCCGTAATCAATTTGCTTTGAATTTCACATGGAAGGTTCAAACATTTTGGTAATGCACAGCTTTAGATTTATGTACTGAAGTTGAATCAATTTAAGATAAAAAAAAAAAAAAACCATAGATAACTGAATACAACTGTGACTCTACCCAGCAGTTTAAGAACAAAAGAGTTCTCCAAAGAGAAGAGAATTCATGAATTCCCATAGGAGTAGAAGTAGTCAAGATACAGTGTATGAGTTCATTTATACTATAATTGTTCTGTTATTTTCTGAATAAAATAATAAGGAACATTCATAGCATTTTAATTTTTCTAAATAATAAATACATACTACTTTCATGACTGTTCAGAATTAGAAATGTGATGGCTTCTGAAACTCTTAGTGCCTAATGCACATTAAATTGATTAATCATCGCATAAATGTTTTAAAACCTACATTCATTTTCACAATTGACTGGTTGAAATGATCAGTTTCATGTCAGTGGTATCTCAACAGTAATAACTTTTTACTACAAAGTAAGATTTTTCTCTACAAGTAATGAGTAAAATTATTAAATGTAATCTTGTTACATTTAATTACTAGCAGCTTGTCATAAAAAAGGAATTAATTGTTGCAAGTTTTCATTCATTTTCATAAAGTAGATCAACGTTTTCACTCATTTGTAGCCTACTCTAGTCTCTTCTGAAGTTAGTTTTAATTACATTACATCATTCAGTACAGTGTTGAGAGCTCATATTCTGAACTGTTCCCTCCCTAAACTCTTCAACTTTAAAGAATTCCTGGGAAACATTAAGTTCAACTAACATAACTACACAAAATTAAAACTATCAAATACATATCTTGGGCACGGGATCACTCAAGTGTTTGGAAAGAATTTTATGAAACTATTTAGGTTACTTCTGAGTCACTAGTCATGGTACAAGTTGGTAGTAACCAAAAAGCATTAATTTTTGTTGCTGTTTCAAATGTTTATATATCATTAGTAGTTAATACTTAAATATCAATTACATTAAAAGTATTGATGATTCTGTAATTGCTAAGGACTAACTGAACTCAAATGGCAAAGGATATAACATTTGGAAAAAGAGAAAAACATCTGGATGAATTATAGCAAAGGTTAATATTTGAGATTGAGTAAAATATTTCATCAACTATTTTCTAATTCTCATCTCACTGTTTCCTAAAATAAGTAGGACATAATTTCACATTAGCCTAAATAGAAGCAATTACAATGTGATATTTGGCCATTTCTAGTTATTTCATGTCAAGAATAAAGACCCATTTGTTATCAGGTATCTCCCTCATTCAACTGTGCCTTCAGATGGTAAATCCTGTCAGAGACACAACATTCTGTAAAGCTCAACAGCATAACCAGATGCTGGCATTATCAAATAAGTTCTCCTTTCATGATAAAGTATTTACTCTAAAGGTTAGCATTCTCTAAGTTTAGTTCATAAAAAGACAATTTTAAAATTGATTCTTTAATAGAAAGTGGGGCTTCTAGGCAACTAGTTTTTGTATAATCTCTAAGTAGAAAAGCAGCATAAAACCTTAAAGATATTTGGTTGGTGCAAAAGTAATTGTGGTTTTTGCAATTGTTTTTAACCTTTAAATGGCAATTACTTTTGCACCAATCTAATATATAAAACAACGGTGTACCAACATGGTTAAGTTGATTACCATCCCAATGTATTTTGTGCATGTTTTCATTCTAGAAACAGGGAACTAAACAATGCCATTAAAATAACATTTCAAATGCCTAGCACCTGGTATAGTATATTCCAATCTAAGTGTTGGAATATCCAATTTTTAACCACTTTTAAATATCCTTAAATTTATTTAGCATAATTTATAAATTCATACTATACACTTAATTCTACTTCCAACATCATATAATTTTCACTGTCATATGCTTACTAAATGTTACTTTTGTTTAATTTTTAAAATTATTTTAATATGCTTAGAATCAATGGTTATTTCAAAGCAAAACAAGTTTCCTTTTTTAAAATTTTCTTCCCATAATTTTCTGACACTCTCATATCTTTTGCTTATGAATTTATCTAGGCATATAATTCTAGATTTTTGAGTCACTTTCTCTTAGTGCTTTGATGATATCATATCATTGTTTTTCTGACATTTGCTTTTAGTCCATTGTTATTTTTTGTAGGTGATCTATTTTCTTAAAATTTTATCTTTAGTTCTTTTTTTTTTTTTTAAATTAAATTTATTGGGGTGACAATTGTTAGTAAAATTACATAGATTTCAGGTGTACAATTCTGTATTACATCATCTATAAATCCCATTGTGTGTTCATCGCCCAGAGTCACTTTCCATCACCATATATTCGATCCCCCTTACCCTCACCTCCACCCCCACCCCCCTTACCCTCTGGCAACCACTAAACTATTGTCCGTGTCTATGAGTTTCTGTTTCTCATTTGTTTGTCTTGTTCTTTTGTTGTTTTTGGTTTCTATACCACATATCAGTGAAATCACATGGTTCTCTGCTTTTTCTGTCTGACTTGTTTCGCTCAGCATTACTCTCTCAAGATCCATCCATGTTGTCATAAATGTTCCTATATCATCTTTTCTCACTGCCGAATAGTATTCCATTGTGTATATGTACCACAACTTCTTTATCCATTCATCTATCGAAGGACATTTTGGTTGTTTCCATGTCTTGGCCACCGTAAACAAAGCTGCAATGAACATTGGCGCACACGTGTCTTTATCTCTAAATGTTTTCAGATTTTTTGGGTAGATACCCAGGAGAGGGATTGCTGGGTCATACGGCAATTCTATTCGTAATTCTTTGAGGAACCTCCACACTGCCTTCCATAACGGCTGCACCAGTCTGCATTCCCACCGACAGTGTATGAGGGTTCCTTTTTCTCCACAGCCTCTCCAACATTTGTTTCTATTTGTCTTGTTGATGATAGCCATTCTGACTGGGGTGAGGTGATATCTCATTGTGGTTTTGATTTGCATTTCTCTGATGATTAGTGATGTTGAGCATTTTTTCATATGTTTATTTGCCATTTGTATGTCCTCTTTGGAGAAATGTCTCTTCAAGTCCTCTGCCCATTTTTCAATTGGGTTGTTTGTTTTTTTGTTGTTGAGTTGCATGAGTTCCTTGTATATTCTGGATACTAGCCCCTTATCGGAGGCACTGTTTGCAAAAATCTTCTCCCATTCAGTTGGTGGCCTCTTTATTTTGTCAATGGTTTCTTTCGCTGTGCAGAAGCTTTTAAGTTTCATATAGTCCCATTCGTTTATTTTAGCTTTTACTTCCATTGCCTTTGGAGTCAAGTTCATAAAATGCTCTTTGAACCCAAGGTCCATAAGTTTAGTACCTATGTTTTCTTCTATGCAGTTTATTGTGTCAGGTCTTATGCTTAAGTCTTTGATCCATTTTGAATTAACTTTGGTACATGGTGACAAATAGCAGTCCAGTTTCATTCTTTTGCACGTGGCTATCCAATTCTCCCAGCACCATTTATTGAAGAGGCTGTCTTTGCTCCATTGTATGTTTTTAGCTTCTTTGTCAAAAATTATCTGTCCATATTTATGTGGTTTTATTTCTGGGTTCTCAATTCTATTCCATTGGTCTATGTGTCTGTTTTTCTGCCAATACCATGCTGTTTTGATTATTGTGGCCCTGTAGTACAGGCCAAAGTCAGGAAGTGTGATACCTCCATTATAGTTCTTTTTTCTTAAGATTGCTTTGGCTATTCGGGGTCTTTTGTGGTTCCAAACAAATCTGATGATTTTTTGTTCTATTTCTTTAAAATATACCATTGGGATTTTGATGGGGATTGCATTGAATCTGTATATTGCTTTGGGTAATATGGCCATTTTAACTATGTTGATTCTTCCAATCCATGAGCATGGAATGTCTTTCCATTTCTTTGTGTCTTCTTCAATTTCTTTCAAAAATGTCTTATAGTTTTCAGCATATAGGTCTTTCACATCCTTGGTTAAGTTTATTCCTAGGTATTTTATTCTTTTTGCTGCAATTGCAAAAGGAATTGTTTTTTGTATTTCTTTTTCTGAGATTTCATTGTTAGTATATAGGAAGGCAATGGACTTTTGTGCGTTGATTTTGTAGCCAGCAACTTTACTGTATTCGTTGATTGTTTCTAATAGCTTTTTGGTGGAGTCTTTAGGGTTTTCTATATATAGCATCATGTCATCTGCAAAGAGTGATAATTTAACTTCTTCATTCCCAATTTGGATGCCTTTTATTTCTTTCTCTTGCCTGATTGCTCTGGCAAGGACTTCCAACACTATGTTGAAAAGCAGAGGTGATAGGGGACAGCCCTGTCGTGTTCCTGAACGTAGAGCAAAGGGCTTCAGTTTTTCTCCATTAATTATGAGATTAGCAGAGGGCTTGTCATATATGGCCTTTATTATGTTAAGGTATTTTCCTTCTATACCCATTTTATTAAGTGTTTTAATCATAAATGGATGTTGTATCTTGTCAAATGCTTTTTCTGCATCAATTGATATAATCATATGATTTTTGTCCTTTATTTTGTTTATGTGATGTATCACATTGATGGATTTTCATATGTTGAACCATCCTTGTGCCCCGGGGATGAACCCCACTTGGTCGTGATGAATAATCTTTTTAATGCATTGTTGTATTCGATTTGCTAGAATTTTATTTAGGATTTTTGCATCGGTATTCATTAGAGATATTGGTCTGTAGTTTTCTTTTTTTGTGCTGTCCTTACCAGGTTTTGGTATCAGGGTAATGTTGGCCTCATAAAATGAGTTAGGGAGTACTGTCTCTTCTTCAATTTTTTGGAAGAGTTTGTGCAGAATTGGTATTAGATCCTCTTTGAAGGTTTGGTAGAATTCACTAGTGAAGCCATCTGGTCCCGGACTTTTGCTTTTGGGAAGGTTTTGGATGACTGATTCAATTTCGTTACTGGTGATCGGTCTGTTTAGATTTTCCAGTTCTTCATGGTTCAGCCTTGGAAGGCTATATGTTTCTAAGAACTTGTTCATTTCTTCTAGGTTGTTGAATTTGGTGGCATATAGTCCTTCATAGTATTCTTGGATGATCCTTTGTATTTCTGTGGTGTCCGTGATAACTTCCCCTTTTACGTTTCTGATTTTGTTAATCAGTGTCTTCTCTCTTTTTATCTTAGTAAGTCTAGCCAAGGGTTTGTCAATTTTGTTAATCTTTTCAAAGAACCAGCTCTTTGTCACATTAATTTTTTCTATTGTCTTTTTGTTCTCTATTTCATTTAGTTCTGCTCTAATTTTTATTATTTCCTTTCTTCTGCTGACCTTGGGTTTTACTTGTTCTTCTTTTTCTAGTTCTTTAAGGTGTAACATGAGGTTATTTATTTGAGAGTTTTCTTGTTTCTTGAGATAGGCCTGTAATGAGATAAATTTCCCTCTTAAAACTGCTTTCGCTGCATCCCCAAAATTTTGGTAGGATGTATTTTCATTGTCATTTGTTTCTATGTATTTTTTGATCTCTTCTCTAATTTCTTCTTTGACCCAGTCCTTCTTTAAAAATATGTTGTTTAATCTCCATGTATTTGTGTCTTTCCCCGCTTTCTTTTTACAGTTGATATCCAATTTCAAAGCCTTGTGATCAGAGAATATGCATGGTATGATTTCAATCTTCTTAAATTTGTTGAGACTGATTTTATGTCCCAATATATGGTCTATCCTTGAGAATGTTCCGTGTACACTAGAAAAGAATGTATAGTCTGATGTTTTAGGATGAAGTGCTCTATAAATGTCAATTATGTCCATTTCATCTAATGTGTCATTTAGGGCTACTATTTCGTTATTTATTTTCTGTTTGGATGATCTATCCATAGCTGTCAATGATGTATTTAAGTCCCCTAGTATAATTGTGTTTTGGTCAATTTCTCCCTTTAGTTCTGTTAGTAGTTGCTTGGTGTATTTCGGTGCTCCCTGATTGGGGGCATAAATATTGATGACTGTTATGTCTTCTTGTTGTACAGTCCCCTTCACCATTATGAAATGTCCATCTTTATCTCTTGTTATCTTTTTCATTTGAAGTCTGTTTCATCTGATATCATTATGGCTACACCTGATTTTCTCTGGGTACCATTTGCTTGGAGTGTCAATTTCCACCCTTTCACTTTGAGTCTATGCTTGTCCTTGTAGCTGAGATGTGTCTCTTGGAGACAGCATATGGTTGGGTTTAGTTTTTTGATCCAATCTGCTACTCTGTGCCTTTTTATTGGTGAGTTCAGTCCATTTACATTTATGGTGATTATTGATATGTGAGGATTTCCTGTCATTCTATCTTTAGTTTTCTGGTAAGGCTGTGTCTCCATTGTTTCTTTGCCTTTTTGTTGTTGTCTATTATTTCTGTGTGGTGGTATTCTATGATGTTTCCCTCTGTTTCTTCTTTTATTTCAGTATATATTTCAATTCTGGATTTTTTTTGAGTGGTTACCCTTAAGTTTATGTAAAAGAAAGTTTGATATTTAGAGTATTCCATTTTCTTCAGCACGCTTACTTTCTCCATTCCCATATTCCGGTTCAGGCCTTTACTCTCCCCTTTTTTGAGTTTTGTTTGCCACAAATTGTCCCTGTTGATGGTGGTCGAATAGCCTCCTTTAGTATTTCTTGTAGTGCAGGTCGTGTATTAGAAAATTCCCTCAGCTTCTGTATGTCTGGAAAGGTCTTTATTCCTCCTTCATATCTAAAGGATATCTTTGCTGGATATATTATTCTTGGCTCATGATTTC
The DNA here is from genome assembly GCF_057876585.1 of Rhinolophus sinicus. NCBI lineage: Eukaryota > Metazoa > Chordata > Mammalia > Chiroptera > Rhinolophidae > Rhinolophus > Rhinolophus sinicus. The sequence continues at coordinate 29,397,968 of NC_142507.1, read as the reverse complement.
TCTCTTTCAATAGTTTGAATATTTGGTTCCACTCCCTCCTGGCTTGTAGAGTTTCTGCTGAAAAATCTGATGATAATCTAATGGGCTTTCCTTTGTATGTTACCGTCTTCTTTTCCCTGGCTGCCTTGAGGATTCTTTCTTTGTCGCTGATTTTAGACAGCTTCAATACAATGTGCCTTGGAGAAGGCCTGTTTGGATTGAGGTAACTAGGTGTTCTATTTGCTTCTTGGATTCGAGGGTCCAGTTCTGTCCACAAATTTGGGAAGTTCTCATCGACAATTTGTTCGAATATATTCTCTGTTCCCTTCTCTCTTTCTTCTCCTTCTGGTATGCCCATTATTCTTATATTGCTCTTTCTGATGGAGTCAGAAAGTTCTTGTAGAGTTCTTTCATTTCTTTTAAGTCTCAAGTCTCTTTCTTCTTCTATCTGTGTCATTTCCAGGTTTCTATCTTCGATGTCACTGATTCTTTCCTCCATCTGGTCAACTCTACTACCTAAGCTGGTTATTTCATTCTTAATTTCTTCTATTGAGTTCTTAATCTCCAGAAATTCTATTTGGTTCTTTTTTAAGATTTCAATCTCTTTCGTAAAATGCTCATACTGTTCTTTGATTGAGTTTCTGAGTTCATTTAACTGCCTATCTGTGTTTCTTGTATCTCGTTGAGTTTTTTCAGAACTGCAATCTTGAATTCTCTGTCATTTAAGTCACATATTTCTGTATCTTTAAGTCCCTTCTCTGGAGATTTTTCACTTTCTTTCTGAGCTATCTTGTTGCCTTGGTTATTCATGGCGATTACTGGTTTACTATTTCTCTTCCTAGACATCTACAGGAGTGACTTCTGCAACAGGTTGATAGGAAGCGGTCTTTCTTTTGTTTGCCAGTACTTGTTGGTAGAGTGTTTTATTATTTCTCCAACTGCAACTTATTTTTCTTCTCCCACACGGTAGTGCTATTTTCTCTGCACTATTCCAACTTCTCACACAATGGGGGGATTCCCTGGGAGACGGGCTTCTCCTCTATTTATAGTTCGTCTAGGTCACAGGGCGCAGTGTCCCGGGGGGTATGCGGAGAGCTTTTGGTGTTCCAAAGCTCTTCCAGCTCCTGATTCAGAGCCCGTATGTTTCAGCAGTTCTGTTTACTCCTGCAGGGATCCGCCCAGATAGGTGGGGTCAGAGGCGGGGTGAGTTGTGAGAGGTGCCCCAGAGCAATGGCGGCGACCACCACCACAGCCGGTCCTGCTTCCACAGCTCTCTCCCCTTTGCCAGAACTAGTTGGGCTGTGAATTTGTGTCTGCGGTACACAGTTCTCAAAATAGCAAATTTTCTGTTGTTTTGATCTGACACTGCTACTGTTTCGCTTTTAGCACCGGGCAGGTGGGGGCGGGGCGAGCTCTGGGAGGGGAGGGAGGGGGCGGCTAGTCTCAGTGCCTAAGGCTCTGTTCTCTGCTCGGCAGTGCGGCTTAAACTACCGTTTTCAGCCTTTTTCCCTCAGTCTTTTCTCCGAGGTCTCTGCCGTGAGCGTTGGGTTCAGCCGTGTTATATGCTGTCCCCTCAGCCCCGTGGGCCACAAGCGGAGCCCTAGCAGTCCGAGTTCTTCCCTCTCCCGCAGCTGCGGTAGTTCCGGGAAGCAGCGAGCTCGGTGCACTGAGCGAGGTCTGCGTCCTGCGCCCGCGCGGCTCCGTCTCCGCGTGCTTCTCCCTTTCCTCCTCCCTCCACTCGCGTGAATCTCCCACCTGTAGGTGATTTCAGTCGGTAGTGGGCCTCTTCGTCTTGCCTGTCTGCTGTGCAGGGAGTCCTTTGTGGAGTTTTTGTTGTTCGATTCTTTGTAGATTCCAGGGGAGCTTTACAGAGGCTCACCTCACTCCGCCATTTTTCCCTTGATTATCTTTAGTTCTTAATAGCTTCTCTTTGGTGGTATGCACCTTTACCAAAAATGTGCCTAGGTATGGGTTCGTCTAGGTCTTATTTATTTTGCTTGGCCTTCAATGTGCTTTTTCAATGTGATGGATCATGTCTTTCTTCAATATTTGAACATTTTCTGTCACTAGCAAGTATTCACATCCAGGTCTCCTGTTAATTTTTTTAACCACTATGTTTTTAACCCATGCTATATTCTTATGCCACTTTGTTGATGCTTTTATAATGAATTCCAATACAGTTAATTGATAAAAATGTAGTCTTACTTCCTTTTTAGTTTTTAAAATGAAATTACATAGATACAAAATCTCTTTATTCTCCTTATTCTCCTATTCTTTCTTCAGTGCTGACTAATGTTAACGTGTGTGTGTGTGTGTGTGTGTGTGTGTGTGTGTGTGTGTGTGAAACTTATGAACAGCTACTTAACTTATTTAGTTACCTCATCTGTGAATGGGACAATGAAAACAAAGTCACAGAGTTAATATGAAGATTGAGAACTCATGTTACTCAAAGGTCAACTCCTCAGGAAAGTTTCCCCTAAGCCTCCTGCTATAGGTTGAATGTTTGTGTCCCCCCCAAAAATTCATATGTTGAAATCCTCATGATTAATATGATGGTATTAGGAGGTGAGTTTTTAGAGGTGATTAGGTCATGAGGGCAAAGTCCTCATGATTGGGATTAGTGCCCTTATAAAAGAGACCCATAGCTTCCTAGCATCTTCAGTTACCTTCAGGAAGACCATGACCCAAAGAGGCCCTCCAACCCAACATGCTGGCACACTGATTTTGGACTTCCAGCCTCCAGAGCTAAATTTCTGTTTTTTATAAGCTACCCAGTCTGTGGTATTTCATTTTAGCAGCCTGAGCAAACTAAAACACCTCCTAAGTAGCCATTTGCTCTGTCTGTGACTCCATAGCATGAGTATATAATGCCTTATTTTAATCTTATAACATTATATTTTAATAGTCTGTGATCTTCTTGATGGTATGGACTGTGTCTTATTCATCTTTGGCCCCTGAGAGCCTAGCACAGTACCTTGCATATAGTGAGTACCCTTTAACACCTTTAAGGTATTAAAGGAAAAATATATGTAAAAGTAATTTTGTAAGTGGAAAGCACTACCACTATCTAGTTGTTTAAAAACTTTCATACCTCTCTTTGTGGCTTACTCAATACTTTAAGGTAATGGAACAGATGAGGATTACCATGTGGTAACCAAATTCTAACCTTAAAATAGGCAGTCGATAATAAAAACATTAAACTCTTCCTGAATTGGCATACAAAATAGACTAATTTTAAGTTTTATCTTCTACTAGCTCCTTTCACAACCTAAAATTATGCACATATTCCCCCATCCTCAAAATCTTTCCTCAAGCCCTCTTCACTCTCCAGAGAATATCCTATTGTTCTTCCACCTTTTACTGTCTATATTTTTTGGAGATTAGTCAAGACTTGCTGGCTTCACTTCTGTGTTCCCATTTAGCCACCTGATTGATGCAACTTGCTTCTAGCCCACCCCCCACCCATTTAATGACACAAAGGGCACCATCTTCCTCCTCTAAATTTTCCAGTCCAGTTTTTTCTCCTCAGCCCTAAATCTCTCAATGTGGCACCTTTAATCAACTCATTCTAGAGTCCATAATGGAATAAGGGAAGAACCAAGTTTTCTCACAATCAAAGAATAGTGTGGAATTGGCTGAAAGAGGACCAGCAAGCCAAAGGGACTTCAAGGTGAGAACAAGAAGGCACAGGGCACATGGACAGATAAGCAGAGATCGGTGGCAAGTGGGCAACTCAGCAGACACCATCATGGAAACAGGACCATATTTGAGGTCTTGATAGGATGACCATATACCTCAGGGGATGCTCACATGGAACAGAAGATGTTGGCAGAACATATTGCTCTTGAAGAAAGCAAGGAGAAGGAAATCCTAAATGATCAAGATTAATTCTGAAATGACTAAGATCATCCTAAAAATTACCACATAAAACTGGAATTAACTAGAATAAGTTTTCCAGTAGAATGAGGGTCCAAACAGAAGATAAGTTCAGCAGAAGAAAAAGTAAGAAAATCCTATTTCTTACATATCTTTGTTTTATAGCTAGAAAATTTGTCCCTACTCTACCTGGTTTTACTCCTCTCTCCATGAGTGCATTTTCTCATTCTCCTTTGCTGACTTCTGGTTTTGCCCAACCATTTAATATTGTTATCCTCAAGGATTCTGTCCTTCTGATCTCAATTCACCGTAAACTGTTCTCAGCAATTTTCATTCCCATGGCTTCAAGTGTCATACTTATATAAACAATCCTTGAATCCACATCACCAATTCCAATCTGTCTTTGACAAAAACAAATATCATCTTGCTACTCCACTGCTTCAAAACTGTAAGTAGCTGTTATGAGCTGAATCGTATCCCCCTCCCAAATTCATATGTCAGAGTCCTAGCCCCCAGTATCTCCAAATGTGACTGTATTTGGAGACAGCATCTGCAAAGTGGTGATTAAGTTAAAATAACATCAAGGGTGGGCTTGAATGAATATGACTGGTGTACTTATAAGAAGAGGAAATTTGGACACAGACACGAGCAGAAGGAAAATGATGTGAAGACACAGGGAGAAGACAGCCATCTACAAGCCAAGGAGAGAGACCACAGAAGAAACCAAGCATTCTGATACCTTGGTCTCGGACTTCTAGCCTCTAGAATTATGAGAAAATAAATTTCTGTTGTTTAACTTATTCAGTCTATGGTGATTTGTTATGGCAGCCACAACAAACTAATACAGTAGCTTTTGAAATTAATTTTAAATTTAACGCACAAGAGCCATCCCCATCTCACACCCACTTCTTTCTAACCTCATTCCCACACCTCATACTCAATGAGTTACCTGTATTCATTGTGCAATTTATTTATACTGTTACCTTTACTCAGACAGTCCCCTCATTTAAAATGCCTGTTCACTGGGTCTTTATCTTAAAGCCCCCCATCTTTTAAAGCACATTTACAATCAATGCTTATCTAAATAATTTTGATGTGCATTATGCATTCTCCAAGTACCAAACACAATCACTGTGGTAGGCCCGGTAACAGACCAGAGAACGTAACCATTTAATTGAGATGCCTTTTTCTCATATCACTCTGTGCACCCCTCCATCATAAAACTTATCACAAGAATGTAATCATTCTTTCTTGTCTGGAAGGCTTGATTTTAAAAAATCTATCCTTATTAAGCACCTACTATGTACTACCTTTATTAAGCACCTGCTTTTCTAACCACTGCCTATGCATTACTCATGTATCATTCATCAGAGTCCTGTGAGATAGGTACAATTATTATCACAGATGGAAGCTTAGCCTCAAAGAGGAAGTTAAGATGACACAGGTGGTAAGTGCTAGGGCTTGTCATCAAGCCTAATTTGTCATTTTCATCACCTTATTATACGACTTCTCCTGTGAACTCGCAAGTTCCTAGAGGGCCAGGGATCTTTATTCCCAGCCCTTGGTAAAGGACCTGACACAAAGTAGGAAAGAATTAATGAATTTAAGTGAATAAATAAATTATGACAAAATAAGGCCTTTTAACATGAATGCCTTATATTTAGTTGAAACAAATGAGAAATAACTGGGTTGAAAAGCATTAGAAAGATGGTCCAGCATCTCTGTTTAAGAGCAAGGAATCACATATGTGGATGCACTGCCCATAGCCTCTACTTAGCCGCTTCGTGAACTTGGTCAAATTACTTCACTCCTCTGCACCTTGGATTTCTCTTTGGTGTCACAGGGTTATTTTTTATATTAATTGAGGTATTCCAGGTGACATGCTTAGCACAATGTCAGAAACCCAGTCAGTACCAAAAAATGTTGGCTGTGGTTATTATAATTAGGCTGCAATTTCTCTACTTAAAATGAGACTAGCAGCTCATCAGACGATTTTGAGAGGAAATCTATCAGAGCATTGGGAAAAAATGAACATGGCAACTTATCCAAGGTGTTCATATCATGGTCAGTGAAAAACAGAGTGTTTTGGCAACTTTTATCAAGTATGTAATATGACATGTGTTATACTCTTTAAATGTCTCTTAAATATAACAATGCATTTCAGATGGTAATGCGAACAATTCACAGATAGGTTATGAAAGCAATCAAGATCATAGATTTACTCCCATCTTGAGAACAAGATGCATTTCTATTTTTATTTTTCCACTGATGACCTCTCTTTTCTTTTGGTGTTTAATGTCCAGCAGGTTTTGACTTTCAAATTTCTCCTCAACCATTATTTCACCTTGACATTATCCCTTTTTGGCAGCAGCTCTGCCAGATTTATCTCTACGATACATTTGATATAATATATTAATAACCTAATAAAACAGAGGAGCTAGTATTCAAATCCAGATGTTGGGATTCACTAGACATCCTTAGAAATAAAATATGTAGCATGCACTGTGCTGGGCTCTCTCTATATATGCAGTACCCATTCTCACCCCTCCTATACAACACAGTACTGGAAATCCTATCCAGAACAGTCAGGTTGGAAAATAAAATAAAAGGCATCCAAATGGGAAAAAAAGAAGTAAAATCATCTTTGTTTGCAGACAATATGATTTTATATATAGAAAATCCTAAAGACTGCTCCAAAAAACTGCTAGAGCTAATCAACAAATTCAGTAAAGTTACAGGATACAAAGTCAACATACAGAAAACAATTGTGTTTCTATACACTAACAAAAACACATCTGAAAAAGAAATAAATAAAATAATCCCATTCACCAGCGCACCAAAAACAATCAAGTTCTTAAGAATATATCTAAAAAAGGAGGTGAAAAATCTGTATGCTGAAAACTCTAAGACTTGGATGAAATATATTAAGAAGACACAAACAAATGGGAAGAAATCCCATGTTCATGGATCACAAGAATTAATATTGTCAAAATATCCATATTACCCAAAGCCATCTCTAGATTTAATGCAATCCTTATTAAAATTCCAATGGCATTTTTTACAGAAATAGAAAAGCAATCGTAAAATTTGTATGAAGCCACAAAACACCCCAAATAGCCAAAGCAATCCTAAGAAAGATGAAAGCAAAATTCATCACATTTCCTGATTTCAAACTATACTACAAAGCTGTTTTGAGTAATCAAAAACACAGTATGGTACTGGCATAAAAATTGACACATAGACCAATGGAATGGAATTAAAAGCCCAGAAATAAACCTCCACATATACAGTCAACTAATATTTGACAAGGAAGCCAAGAATACTTTTCAATTGGGAAAAGATAGTCTCTTCAACAAATGATGTTGGAGAAAAAAAACCTTTGACATAGGTTTTGGCAGTAATTTCTGGATATGACAGCAAAAGTACAAGCAATAAAAGCACAAATAAATAAGTGGGACTACGTCAAACTAAAAAAATTTGTACAGCAAAAGAAATTCAACAAAATGAACAGGCAACCTACAGAATGGGAGAAAATATTTGCAAATTATATATCTGACCAGGGTTAATATCCAAAATATGTAAAGAATTCATACAACTCAACAGCCAAAAAACTAACAACCCAATTAAAAAATAAGCAGAGGGACTGAACCCTAATGCACTGGAATGCAAATTGGTACCACCACTGTGGAAAACAGTATGCAGTATGCAGGCTCCTCAAAAAATTGAAACTAAAAATATGCTCCAACAATCCCACTTCTGAGTATATGCCCAAGGAAATTGAAATCAGAATCTCATGGAGATATCTGCACTCTCATGTTCATTGCATCAGTACTCACAATAGCCATGGAATATTATTCAGCCATGAAAAAGAAGGAAATCCTACCATTCATGACAACTTAGATGGATCTTGAGCGCATTATACTAACTGAAGTAAATCAGACAAAGAAGGACAAATGCTTATGACATCATTTACATGTGGAATCTAAAACATGACAAACTCAGAGGAAAAGCAAAGTCGTAGTTTCCAAGGGTGGGGGTAGGAAAAATTGGGAGATATTGGTCAAAAGGTACAAATTTCCAGTTACAAGATTAACAAGTTTGGGCACCTAATGTACAGTATGGTGATTATAACTACTAATACTGTATCATATATTTCAATGTCACTAAAAGAGTAGATCTTAATTGCTCTCACCACAAAAAAAAAAAGAGGTGATAACTATGTGATAGGATGGAGGCGGTAACTAATACTATGGCGGTAATCATTTTGCAATTTATAAATGTATTTAACACATTTTTTGCAGGAAACGAGTAAACTCGTCATATCGCTTTTTATACCAAAGCGCGGGAGACGAGAATAACACATATTTTGCACCTCTTTTTAAACTAAAACACTGAAAGTTTCATAGAAAAATATCAAATAGATAGAAAAATATGAATATTTTATGGAAAGTCTAATTTTGGCGAGAAAATGTCAAAAAAGCCCCGCGTTACGACGCGATTTGGCAGGAAAATGCCCGCTTACAATTAATCAACACATTATACACCTAAACTTGCATAATATTATGTGTCAGTTATATCTCAGTAAAACTGGGACAATATTATATTATCATAGAAGTGGATTCTTACACATAAATCTAGTTAGCATTGTTTGATTTAGATAAGGACAAAGAATAAGAGGAGGACTTATGCTCATATTCACACAAAAAGCACCACTTACCTTTGATGGAGGAACAAATTCAACACATTCCAGCCATATGGTTAAAAATGACTTTCCACATACTGCACATTTTCTTCCCTGAGAGATTGTGCTCCTGACCTCTGGGTACCATTCTATGGCTTGCATTAGGAAAGGGTTCTTTTCTGCTAGCTGATTCATTATAAATCTTGATGTTATTTCCTAGATTAAAAAAGAATATTGTTCCTCAGATAATTTTCAAACTAGCTGTTTTATATTACATGGATTCCCATTTCATTAGTTTATATTTTTGGCTTATTTTTTGCAGTCTATTAAATTAAATTTCCATAGTATATATAATGAAGTATAATGTCAATGACTCACTGGTATTGTAGATAAATTTAGTTTTCAATAATATAAGAAAAGAAACTTACTTCCATTGTGATATTTCTATGTCTGTTACATACAAAACTCCAAGTTATAATAAATTTACATTATTAGATAAAGTTTAGTTTAAATTTTGTACTTCTCATTACAGTAAGCAAGAACTGTACAGATATTCAGACTGAACTTGAAAATTGACTATCATATTTACTACTGTCTAGATCCTTACTACTGAAATTGCAGACGATGAACCAGTAGAATTTGTAGCACATGGAAGCTCGTTAAAAATTCAGACTCTCAACTGCATTCCAGACATACTCAATCAGAATCTGCAATTAGTAAGGTTCCTCATGTAATCCCTTTGCATGTTAAAGTTAGAAAAGCATTAGTCCTTCATTGAGTACTTCAATAGAGCCATAATGGTAAAGAGTACTGCTTTCTATTCATCAAATCTCTCAATTCAACCTGTATTAAACCTATCCACATAGATATGTCCAGAAATTTCATGTAAGGTAACAATATTACAATATTAAACAATAAAAGGGGTGGTGAAGCTGACTCTCACCAGGACCGTCAATATCATCACCTGAAAGTTAAAAAATATTTTTTAATTATATAATACTTAAAATTAAATCCTAGGATTTACAATCAAAATGGCGGCGTGAGGTGAGCCTCTGTAAAGCTCCCCTGAAATTTACAACTAATCAAACAACAATAACTCCACAAAGGACTCCCTGCACAGCAAACAGGAAAGATGAAGAGGTCCACCAATGAACTCACCTACAAGTGGGCAAATTGCGCGAGCGGGGAGAGGAGGGAAGAGAGAAGTGCGGAGATGGAGCTGCGCGGGCGCAGGATGCAGACCTAGCTCAGTGCTCCGAGCTCGCTACATCCTGGAACTACTGCAGCTGCAGGAGAGGGAAGAACTCAGACTGCTAAGGCTCCACTTATGGCCCACAGGGCTGAGGGGGCAGCATGTAACATGGCTGAACCCAACACTCACGGCAGAGACCTCGGAGAAAAGAATGAGGGAAGAAGGCTGAAAACCGTGGTTTAAGCCCTCACTGCGGAGCAGAGAATGGAAGCCTTAGGCACTGAGAATAGCCGCCCCCTCCCTACCCTCCCAGAGCTCGCCCTGCCCCCACCTGCCCAGTGCTAGAAAGGTAACAGTAGCAGTGTCAGATCAAAAGAACAGAATATTTGCTGTTCTGAGATCTGTGGACTGCAGACACAGATTCGCAGCCCAACTAGTTCCGCAAAGGGGAGGGAGCTGTGGAAGCAGGACCGGCTGTGGTGGTGGTCGCTGCCATTGCTCTGGGCCACCTCTCACAACTCACCCTGCCCCTGGCCCCACCTATCTGGGCGGATCCCTGCAGGAGTAAACAGAACTGCTGAAACATACCGGCTCTGAAACTGGTGCAGGAACAGCTTTGGAACTTCAAAAGCTCTCCGCATACCCACACGCACATTGCACCATGTGACCTAGGTGAACTATTAACAGAGGAGAAGCCCGTCTCCCAGGGAATCCCTCCATTGTGTGAGAAGCTGGAATAGTGCAGAGAAAACATAGCACTACAGTGTGGGAGAAGAAAAATAAGCTGCAGTTGGAGAAAAAATAAAACATTCTACCAACAAGTACTGGAAAACAAAAGAAAGACTTCTTCGTATAAACCTGTTGCAGAAGCCACTACTGTAGACGTCTAGGAAGAGAAATAATAAATCAGTAATTGCCATGAATAACCAAGGCAACAAGATAGCTCAGAAAGAAAGTGAAAAGTCTCCAGAAAAGGAACATAAATATTTGGAAATATGTGACTTAAATGACAGAGAATTCAAGATTGAAGCTCTGAAAAAACTCAACGGGATGCAAGAAAACACAGATAGGCAGTTAAATGAACTCAGAAACACAATCAAAGAACAGCATGAGCATTTTACGAAAGAGATTGGAATTTTAAAAAAGAACCAAATGGAATTTCTGGAGATTAAGAACTCAATAGAAGAAATTAAGAATGAAATAACCAGCGTAGGTAGTAGAGTTGACCAGATGGAGGAAAGAATCAGTGACAACAAAGATAGAAACCTGGAAATTACATAGATGGAAGAAGAAAGAGACGTAAGACTTAAAAGAAATGAAAGAACTCTACAAGAACTGCTTACTCCATCAGAGAGAACAATATAAGAATAATGGCCATACCAGAAGAGGAAGAAAGAGAGAAGGGAACACAGAATATATTCAAACAAATTGTCGATGAGAACTTCCCAAACTTGTGGACAGAATGGACAGAACTGGATCCTCGAATCCAAGAAGCAAATAGAACACCTAATTACCTCAATCCCAACAGGCCTTCTCCAAGGCACATTGTATTGAAGCTGTCTAAAATCAACGACAAAGAAAGAATCCTCAAGGCAGCCAGGGAAAAAAAGACGGTAACCTACAAAGGAAAGCCCATTAGATTATCATCAGATTTTTCAGCAGAAACTCTACAAGCCAGGAGGGAGTGGAACCAAATATTCAAACTATTGAAAGAGAGAAATTATGAGCCAAGAATAATATATCCAGCAAAGATATTCTTTAGATATGAAGGAGAAATAAAGACCTTTCCAGATATAGGGAAGCTGAGGCAATGTTCTAATACACGACCTGCACTACAAGAAATACTAAAGGAGGATGTTCGACCACCATCAACAGGGACAATTTGTGGCAACCACAACTCAAAAAGGGGGAGAGTAAAGGCCTGAACCGGAATATGGGAATGGAGAAAGTAAGCGTGCTGAAGAAAATGGAATACTCTAAATATCAAACTTTCTTTTACATAAACTTAAGGGTAACCACTCAAAAAAAATCCAGAACTGAAATATATACTGTAATAAAAGTAGAAACAGAGGGAAACGTCATAGAATACCATAACACAGAAATAATAGAGAACAACAAAAAGGCAAAGAAACAATGGAGACACAGCCTTACCAGAAAACTAAAGATAGAATGACAGGAAATCCTCACATATCAATAATCACCCTAGATGCAAATGGACTGAACTCACAAATAAAAAGGCACAGAGCAGCAGATTGGATCAAAAAAACTAAACCCAACCATATGTTGTCTCCAAGAGACACATCTCAGCTACAAGGACAAACATAGACTCAAAGCGAAAGGGTGGAAATTGACACTCCAAGCAAATGGTGCCCAGAGGAAAATCAGGTGTAGCCATACTGATATCAGATGAAACAGACTTCAGGTTGAAAAAGATAACAAGAGACAAAGATGGACATATCATAATGGTAAAGGGGACTATACAACAAGAAGACATAACAGTCATCAATATTTATGCTCCCAATCAGGAAGCCCCGAAATATACCAAGCAACTACTAACAGAATTAAAGGGAGAAATTGACCAAAACACAATTATACTAGGGGACTTAAGTACATCATTGACAACTATGGATAGGTCATCCAAACAGAAAATAAATAACGAAATAGCAGCCTTAAATGATACATTAGATGAAATGGACGTAATTGTCATATATAGAGCACTTCATCCTAAAACATCAGACTATACATTCTTTTCTAGTGTACATGGAACATTTTGAAGGATAGACCATATATTGGGACATAAAATCAGCCTCAGCAAATTTAAGAAGATTGAAATCATACCAAGCATAGTCTCTGATCACAGGGCTTTGAAATTGGCTATCAACTGCAAAAAGAAAGCAGGAAAACACATAAATACATGGAGATTAAACAACATACTTTTAAAGAACGACTGGGTCAATGAAGGAATTAGAGGGGAGATCAAAAGATACATAGAAACAAATGACAATGAAAATACATCCTACCAAAATTTTGGGATGCAGCGAAAGCAGTTTTAAGAGGGAAATGTATATCATTACAGGCCTATCATAAGAAACAAGAAAAATACCAAATAAATAACCTCATATTACACCTTAAAGAACTAGAAAAAGAAGAACAAGTGACCCCAAGGTCAGCAGAAGAAAGGAAATAACGAAAATCAGAGCAGAAATAAATGAAATAGAAAACAAAAAGACAATGGAAAAAATTAATGTGACAAAGAGCTGATTCTTTGAAAAAATTAACAAAATTGACAAACCCTTGGCTAGACTCAGAAAGATAAAAAGAGAGAAGACACTAATTCACAAAGTCAGAAACAAAAAAGAGGAAGTTATCACAGGCACCACAGAAATACAAATGATCATCCAAGAGTATTATGAAGGACTATATGCCACCAAATTCAATAACCTAGAAGAAACGGACAAGTTCTTAGAAACATATAGCCTTCCAAGGCTGAACCATGAAGAACTGGAAAATCTAAACAGACCGATCATCAGTAACGAAATTGAATCAGTTAATCTGAAACCTTCCCAAAAGCAAAAGTCCAGGACCAGATGGCTTCACTAGTGAATTCTACCAAACCTTCAAAGGGGATCTAATACCAATCCTGCTCAAACTCTTCCAAAAAATTGAAGAAGAGACAGTACTCCCTAACTCATTTTATGAGGCCAACATTACCCTGATACCAAAACCTGGTAAGGACAGCACAAAAAAAGAAAACTACAGACCAATATCTCTGATGAATATCGATGCAAGAATCCTAAACAAAATTCTAGCAAATAGAATACAACAATGCATTAAAAAGATTATTCATCAAGAGCCAAGTGGGTGGGGTTCATCCCCAAGGCACAAGGATGGTTCAACATCCGCAAATCCATCAATGTGATACATCACATAAACAAAATAAAGGACAAAAATCATATGATTATATCAATTAATGCAGAAAAAGCATTTGAAAACATAACTCATCCATTTATGATTAAAACAATTAATAAAATAGGAATAGAAGCAAAATACCTTAACATAATAAAGGCCATATATGACAAGCCCTCAACTAATCTCATAATTAATGGTGAAAAACTGAAGACCTTTGCTCTATCTCCAGGAACACGACAGGGCTGTCCCCTATCACCTCTGCTTTTCAACATAGTGTTGGAAGTCCTTGCCAGCAATCAGGCAAGAGAAAGAAATAAAAGGCATCCAAATTGGGAATGAAGAAGTTAAATTATCACTCTTTGCAGATGACATGATGCTATATATAGAAAACCCTAAAGACTCCACCAAAAAGCTATTAGAAACAATCAACGAATACAGTAAAGTTGCTGGCTACAAAATCAACGTACAAATGTCCATTGCTTTCCTATATACTAACAATGAAATCTCAGAAAAAGAAATTTTTAAAAAATTCCTTTTGCAATTGCAGCAAAAAGAATAAAATACCTAGGAATAAACTTAACCAAGGATGTGAAAGACCTATATGCTGAAAACTTTAAGACATTTTTGAAAGAAATTGAAGAAGACAGGAAGAAATGGAAAGACATTCCGTGCTCATGGATTGGAAGAATCAACATAGTTAAAATGGCCATATTACCCAAAGCCATATACAGATTTAGTGCAATCCCCATCAAACTCCCAATGGCATTTTTTAAAGAAATAGAACAAAAAATCATCGGATTTGTTTGGAACCACAAAAGACCCCAAATAGCCAAAGCAATCTTAAGAAAAAATAACAATACTGGAGGTATCACACTTCCTGACTTTAGCTTGTATTACAGGGCTACAATAATCAAAACAGCATTGTATTGGCAGAAAAACAGACACATAGACCAATGTAATCGAATTGAGAACCCAGAAATAAAACCACATAAATATGGACAGATAATTTTTGACAAAGAAGCTAAAAACATGCAATGGAGCAAAGACAGCCTCTTCAATAAATGGTGCTCAAAGAATTGGATAGCCACGTGCAAAAGAATGAAACTGGACTGCTATCTGTCACCATGTACGAAAATTAATTCAAAATGGATCAAAGACTTAAGCATAAGACGTGACACAATAAACTGCATAAAAGAAAACATAGATACTAAATGTATGGACCTTGGGTTCAAAGAGCATTTTATGAATTTGACTCCAAAGGCAATGGAATTAAAAGCTAAAATAAACGAATGGGACTATATGAAACTTAAAAGCTTCTGCACAGCAAAAGAAACCATCGACATAATAAAGAGGCAACCAACTGAATGGGAGAAGATTTTTGCAAACAGTGCCTTCAATAAGGGGCTAATATCAAAAATATACAAGGAACTCATGCAACTCAACAACAAGAAACAAACAACCCAATTGAAAATGGCCAGAGGACCTGAAGAGACATTTCTCCAAAGAGGACATACAAATGGCCAATCGACAGATGAAAAAATGCTCAACATAACTAATGATCAGAGAAATGCACATAAAAACCACAACGAGCCATCACTTCACCCCAGTCAGAATGGCTATCATCAACAAGACAAATAATAACAAGTATTGGAGAGGCTGTGGAGAAAAAGGAACCCTCATACACTGTTGGTGGGAATGCAGACTGGTGCAGCCGTTATGGAAGGCAGTGTGGAAGTTCCTCAAAAAATTACGAATAGAATTACCATATGACCCAGCAATCCCTCTTCTGGGTATCTACCCAAAAAATCTGAAAACATTTATACATAAAGACTCATGTGCTCCAATGTTCATTGCAGCTTTGTTTACGGTGGCCAAGACATGGAAACAACCAAAACATCCTTCAATAGATGAATGGATAAAGAAGTTGTGGTATATATACACAATGGAATACTATTCGGCGGTAAGAAAAGATGATATAGGAACATTTGTGACACCATGGATGGATCTTGAGAGTGTAATGCTAAGCGAAATAAGTCAGACAGAAAAAGCAGAGGACCATATGATTTCACTGATATGTGGTATATAAACAAAAAACAACGAAAGAACAAGAAAATCAAATGAGAAACAAAAACTCATAGACACAGATAATAGTTTAGTGGTTACCAGAGGGTAAAGGGGGTGGGGGGTGAGAGATGAGGGTAAGGGGGATCAAATATATGGTGATGGAAGGAGAACTGACTCTGGGTGATGAAAACACAATGGGATTTATAGATGATGTAATACAGAATTGTACACCTGAAATCTATGTAATTTTACTAACAATTGTCACCCCAATAAATTTAATTAAAAAAAAAAAAAAAAAACTTTTTAAAACTTGAATCATGGCTTTAGTTTGAAGACCTGTGGGAATGATATAAAGCTTCACCTGTAGACTCCAGACCTCCTCTTGTTTTATAGCATTAACAGGCTGCTTCAAGAACAGTGGGTTTCCCTCACAGTAGAATTCCCTCAGCTTCAGATCCTGAAACTTTCAAAACAAAATAAAAACTTCATTTCACAACAAAATTAAAAATCGCTCCAGAGGCTACATCTTCAATAAAATAAGTCTAAAATTGTTTTATTTAGGACTTATGTCCCACGTTAGTATTTTAACAGCAGGACATACTCTAGTTGTTAGAAGCTTAAGAATCTGCATGCTGGTATGAATGGTAATGACCTTAGAGGTCACTAGTGGCATACCCTATAATAGACAGCTGAAAAAATTTGTTCAGGATAAAATTTCATTCAGGATAGAACTTGTTAGTAATATAACAGGGATTAATTAATCAAATGTTGGGAATATTTTGCAAATAATACATTTGTTAGAAAATCAAGAATGATGGAAAAATAACATTCTACTATACACCAAAATCCAGGTCTTAAAGACTGCCTTGTGATCCGTTCTATTTTCAATGAGGAAGGTAAGAAAAACAAAGAAACATTAAAATGTTCTTATTATAACCTGTTGTGCACAATGAAAATTAAAAAAAAAAAAAAAAAGGAAATCAATTCACAAGAATACTGAATCTTCTATGAAGAAAACCTAAATTCAGCTGGAGTCTATCATTTGAGTAGAAAAATAAGAAATTCTCTTACATTAATGTTATGCCTTGCCTCCCAAGAACTCATGTAGTTTTCAAAGTTAAACTCATTTAGCGAGTTACTTTTCTGAGCCTTAGTTTCATCTGTGAAGTAGGGCAAATAAGACCTATCTTCAGGTGAAACAGTTCTCTGGAAAGAAAGAAAAAATTCCTGATTTGTGGCATGTTTTGATTCCATGGTGTAAATATTCCTACCATGGTTGATTCCAGTCACTGAACACAGAGTTGGGAAGAGAGATGGAAAATTAACTCTTGTGAGCCAGCTGACACCATTATACCACTGCAACTCACATTTATGGGAGAATTAGAGCTATTTCCCTAATTTCAGCCCAGGGTTTGAAAACATAATTTGTTTTTTATTTATAACATCTTTTCAGTGCATCATGTGATTGGCCTCAGAAATTTTCTACAACATGTACAAAATATTAAAATAAAATACAGAGCTCAAGGCCACATTGGAATCACCTTTTCTCATACTCTCACAACAGACATTCTGACTTTCTTAATTTAGTTCCTTATGTTATCCATCAAGAGGGAGCAACCTAGAGATTTGAATCCAATGGTAGCCCAAAGTCAGTGCTGGGTGTGCGGAAATGAAGAGGGCACTTCACTTCTTATGCTTAATGGAAACATCATTATTTTCCTTTCTGTCATAAAGAATAACATTCTATAATTTATACGTAAACTCACAATACTTTTTTTCAAAACTGATACAAACCTGAATGTCTTGGTATATGTAAATAACATTTATATACATGAACCTCATCTCAAATTTGATCATGGTTCAAAGGGCAAACATTTCTCTTTAGGGGTTATGTTTCTCCTCCAAATCCTGGCACTATTCTTCCATCAAATATGGTAATGGGTTACCCAGCTTGTTAACTTACTACATATAAAGTATCAGACAGAATTTATCTTAATTAAAAATTAATTAATTAAATTCATTAATATGTGTTTTGCATGACTTCAAGTTTCAATAAACTGAAGTCATACAATCTCTCAATGTTCACTCTGAATATTTCCCAGAGCAACATTTTTTCATACCTTTTCTCTAAATGCACTACTGGTTTCCTGTCAGCCTAGCTTCTTAAAAGAATTATACTCTTTGCTATTGTTGTCACTCCGGTAACATAATCAGCTACATTCTCTTCTACTAAAGAAATGCTGTTATAGCTTTTCAGAGTCTCTTTGAACATGACCATTCAAACAACCACCATTATAAGTTTAATTTAACTGGAATAATTTTGCCCCTCCCCCAAAAAAAGTGGTCTACAGATATTTTTGGTTGGCACAACTGGGGGACAGGGGTGGTATCTATTTATTAAAGATCAGGGATGCTGCTAAACATCCTACAGTGTACAGAACATCCCCAACAATAAAGAATTATCAGGCCTAAAATAGTGTTGAAGTTGGAAAAACCTGGTTTGGAGACACAAGATCATAAACATTCACTGACACATGTAAACATTCTCCCATCTTATCTGGAAAGAGGATTGGCAACTGGAGAGAAATGTAAGTTCAAATGAGAGTTTTTATTTTTTTAAGATGAAGAAGACTTAAGCATGTAGAAGGTAAGTGTCAATATAGACAGGCTAATGAAGAAGAGAAAGAAGCAATAATTGAAAGCAATGATCAGGTGAAGAATACAAAATGATCTTTGAATATTAATATCTGCCAATTGAGTTGCAAAGCAAGGTGTCAATGTGGATACAGTCATAAAGAAAACAGTGAAAATTCAGATATGTTATAGGTTTTAGAATAGGAACCTGGGTCCGGAAAAATGGCGGTGTGAGGTGAGCCTCTGTAAAGCTCCCCTGGAATTTACAAAGAATCAAACAACAAAAACTCCACAAAGGACTCCCTGCACAGCAGACAGGCAAGACGAAGAGGCCCACTACCGACTGAAATCACCTACAGGTGGGAGATTCGCGAGAGTGGTGGGAGGAGGAAACCGAGAGGTGCGTGGAGACAGAGCCGCGCGGGCGCAGGACGCACACCTAGCTCAGTGCTCCGAGCTCGCTGCTTCCCGGAACTACCATAGCTGCGGGAGATTGGACTGCTTAGGGCTCCGCGAGGGCTCCACAGGGCTGAGGGGACAGCATATAACACGGCTGAACCCAAAGCTCACGGCACAGACCTCGGAGAAACGACTGAGGAAAAAAGGCTCAAAACGGTGGTTTAAGCCCGCACTGCCAAGCAGAGAACGGAAGACTTAGGCACTGAGACTAGCCGCCCCCTCCGTCCCCTCCCAGAGCTCGCCCCGCCCCCACCTGCCCGGTGCTAGAAGCGAAACAGTAGCAGTGTCAGATCAAAACAACAGAAAATTTGCTGTTTTGAGAACTGTGGACCGAAGACACAAATTCACAGCCCAACTAATTCGGGCAAAGGGGAGGGAGCTGTGGAAGCAGGACCGGCTGTGGTGGTGGTCGCCGCCATTGCTCTGGGCCACCTCTCACAGCTCACCCTGCCCCTGGCCCCACCTATCTGGGTGGATCCCTACAGGAGTAAACAGAACTGCTGAAACATACAGGCTCTGAATCAGGAGCTGGAAGAGCTTTGCAACATCAAAAGCTCTCTGCACACCCAAGGAGACACTGCGCCCTGTGACCTAGACGAACTATTAACAGAGGAGAAGCCTGTCTCCCAGGGAATCCCCCCATTGTGTGACAAGCTACAGTAGTGCAGAGAAAACATAGCACTACCTTGTGAGAGAGAAAAAAAAAGCCTGCAGTCAGAGAAAAAGTAAAACATTCTACCAACAAGTACTGGAAAACAAAAGAAAGACCTCTTCCTATGAACTTGTTGCAGAAGTCACTCCTGTAGATGTCTAGGAAGAGAAATAGTAAACCAGTAATCGCCAGGAATAACCAAGGCAACAAGATAGCTCAGAAAGAAAGTGAAAAATCGCCAGAGAAGGCACTTAAAGATACAGAAATATGTGCCTTAAATGACAGAGAATTCAAGAATGCAGTTCTGAAAAAACTCAACGAGATACAAGAAAACACAGATAGGCAGTTAAATGAACTCAGAAATACAATCAAAGAACAGCATGAGCATTTTACGAAAGAGATTGAAATTTTAAAAAAGAACCAAATAGAATTTCTAGAGATTAAGAACTCAATAGAAGAAATTAAGAATGAAATAACCAGTTTAGGTAGTAGAGTTGACCAGATGGAGGTAAGAATCAGTGACATCGAAGATAGAAACCTGGAAATGACACAGATAGAAGAAGAAAGAGACTTGAGACTTAAAAGAAATGAAAGAACTCTACAAGAACTTTCTGACTCCATCAGAAAGAGCAATATAAGAATAATGGGCATACCAGAAGGAGAAGAAAGAGAGAAGGGAACAGAGAATATATTCAAACAAATTGTCGATGAGAACTTCCCAAATTTGTGGACAGAACTGGACCCTCGAATCCAAGAAGCAAATAGAACACCTAGTTACCTCAATCCCAACAGGCCTTCTCCAAGGCACATTGTATTGAAACTGTCTAAAATCAACGACAAAGAAAGAATCCTCAAGGCAGCCAGGGAAAAGAAGACGGTAACCTACAAAGGAAAGCCCATTAGATTATCATCAGATTTTTCAGCAGAAACTCTACAAGCCAGGAGGGAGTGGAACCAAATATTCAAACTATTGAAAGAGAGAAATCATGAGCCAAGAATAATATACCCAGCAAAGATATCCTTTAGATATGAAGAAGGAATAAAGACCTTTCCAGACATACAGAAGCTGAGGGAATTTTCTAATACGCGACCTGCACTACAAGAAATACTAAAGGAGGCTATTCGACCACCATCAACAGGGACAATTTGTGGCAACCAAAACATAAAAAGGGGGAGAGTAAAGGCCTGAACCGGAATATGGGAATGGAGAAAGTAAACGTGCTGAAGAAAATGGAATTTTCTAAATATCAAACTTGCTTTTACATAAATTTAAGGGTAACCACTCAAAAAAAATCCAGAACTGAAATACATACTGTAATAAAAGAAGAAACAGAGGGAAACATCATAGAATACCACCACACAGAAATAATAGACAACAACAAAAAGACAAAGAAACAATGGAGACACAGCCTTACCAGAAAACTAAAGATAGAATGACAGGAAATCCTCACATATCAATAATTACCCTAAATGTAAATGGACTGAACTCACCAATAAAAAGGCACAGAGTAGCAGATTGGATCCAAAAACTAAACCCAACCATATGCTGTCTCCAAGAGACACATCTCAGCTACAAGGACAAGCATAGACTCAAAGTGAAAGGGTGGAAATTGACACTCCAAGCAAATGGTACCCAGAGAAAATCAGGTGTAGCCATCATGATATCAGATGAAACAGACTTCAAGGTGAAAAAGATAACAAGAGACAAAGATGGACATTTCATAATGGTGAAGGGGACTGTACAACAAGAAGACATAACAGTCATCAATATTTATGCCCCCAATCAGGGAGCACCGAAATACACCAAGCAACTACTAACAGAACTAAAGGGAGAAATTGACCAAAACACAATTATACTAGGGGACTTAAATACATCATTGACAGCTATGGATAGATCATCCAAACAGAAAATAAATAACGAAATAGTAGCCCTAAATGACACATTAGATGAAATGGACATAATTGACACTTACAGAGCACTTCATCCTAAAACATCAGACTATACATTCTTTTCTAGTGTACACGGAACATTCTCAAGGGTAGACCATATATTGGGACATAAAATCAGTCTCAACAAATTTAAGAAGATTGAAATCATACCATGCATATTCTCTGATCACAAGGCTTTGAAATTGGATATCAACTGTAAAAAGAAAGCGGGGAAAGACACAAATACATGGAGATTAAACAACATACTTTTAAAGAAGTGTTGGGTCAAAGAAGAAATTAGAGGAGAGATCAAAAGATACATAGAAACAAATGACAATGAAAATACATCCTACCAAAATTTTTGGGATGCAGCGAAAGCAGTTTTAAGAGGGAAATTTATCTCATTACAGGCCTATCTCAAGAAACAAGAAAACTCCCAAATAAATAACCTCATGTTACACCTTAAAGAACTAGAAAAAGAAGAACAAGTAAAACCCAAGGTCAGCAGAAGAAAGGAAATAATAAAAATTAGAGCAGAACTGAATGAAATAGAGAACAAAAAGACAATAGACAAAATTAATGTGACAAAGAGCTGGTTCTTTGAAAAGATTAACAAAATTGACAAACCCTTCGCTAGACTTACTAAGATAAAAAGAGAGAAGACACTGATTAACAAAATCAGAAACGTAAAAGGGGAAGTTATCACAGACACCACAGAAATACAAAGGATCATCCAAGAATACAATGAAGGACTATATGCCACCAAATTCAACAACCTAGAAGAAATGGACAAGTTCTTAGAAACGTATAGCCTTCCAAGGCTGAACCATGAAGAACTGGAAAATCTAA
This sequence comes from Rhinolophus sinicus, assembly GCF_057876585.1. Classification (NCBI taxonomy): domain Eukaryota; kingdom Metazoa; phylum Chordata; class Mammalia; order Chiroptera; family Rhinolophidae; genus Rhinolophus; species Rhinolophus sinicus. The sequence continues at coordinate 29,375,744 of NC_142507.1, read as the reverse complement.
ACAGACCGATCACCAGTGACGAAATTGAATCAGTCATCCAAAACTTTCCGAAAAGCAAAAGTCCGGGACCAGATGGCTTCACTAATGAATTCTACCAAACCTTCAAAGAGGATCTAATACCAATTCTGCACAAACTCTTCCAAAAAATTGAAGAAGAGACAGTACTCCCTAACTCATTTTATGAGGCCAACATTACCCTGATACCAAAACCTGGTAAGGACAGCACAAAAAAGAAAACTACAGACCAATATCTCTGATGAATACCGATGCAAAAATCCTAAATAAAATTCTAGCAAATCGAATACAACAATGCATTAAAAAGATTATTCATCACGACCAAGTGGGGTTCATCCCTGGGGCACAAGGATGGTTCAACATCCGCAAATCCATCAATGTGATACATCACATAAACAAAATAAAGGACAAAAATCATATGATTATATCAATTGATGCAGAAAAAGCATTTGACAAGATACAACATCCATTTATGATTAAAACACTTAATAAAATGGGTATAGAAGGAAAATACCTTAACATAATAAAGGCCATATATGACAAGCCCTCTGCTAATCTCATAATTAATGATGAAAAACTATGGTGATGGAAGGAGAACTGACTCTGGGTGATGAACACACAATGGGATTTATAGATGATGTAATACAGAATTGTACACCTGAAATCTATGTAATTTTACTAACAATTGTCACCCCAATAAATTTAATAAAATAAAACAAAACAAAACAAAAACCTAAAAAAAAAAAAGATTAAAAAAAAATAAATAATAACTATTCCAAGGGAACTAAAAAACGCAGTAATTTACTTTTACCAGTTTTGAAAGGGCTGAATCATAACAACTTCAGAGGCCGAGTATTCTACTCTTTATTTTGAAATCTAGAGAGTGGTTAGTAACACTTTCCTCCCAGAAATCACACTGTGATATTTTAATCCAAATAACGATTTTTTCCCATTGTCAAAAGTTATGAAGGCAACTTTTCCCTCTCATATTTTTAATTCAACAATGAAATTACCACCCCACTGACTCCATTCTCTTTCCAAGCTAAGTAATGCCTGTTTCTTCAATTTTTCTAATTTTATATTTCTGTATATATCTTTTCCTTATGGTCTCTTGTGGCCACGCAGGAGCCTACCCGTCTGTCTCCTTGTACCTGCCCCCAAAGAAAGGCGAGTCTGTGATAGGGATCCTTTCAGGGACTTTGCTTCACCCTTGTGTTTGCACCTTATGTCTCCCTGTTTGGTCCCAAAAAGATAGCTGGTCAGCCAATGATGAGTAAGATTCCCCACGAGGGGGACAACTCAAGCCAGGCGCAGTCAAGTGGGGACCAACAGGTGAACCCGCGGGGTTCATAGAGGTAGCCACAGCCCCCCACCTTCCTCAGGCTAAGGAAAGCCTCTGCCTCTGTGGCTGCATTCCTTCCCAAAACCTGCAAGGGAAGAGATTCAATGTGTTCTCCATCTGTTCATATGCATATAGGTTTTGTCCCTTGGGGAAGTACATACAACCTGAGACTTAAGGTTCTGCTGCCTGCAGGCAAGGGTGATTGGCTTGAATCAGTTTCCTATTATGATGTATGGGATTCACAGATCTTGAGATTGACGAGCTTTATCCTCACCTAACTAATAAAAACTAATGTGTTGGCCGATTAGGCCATCCAGTCCTTGAGGCTGCAGGTCCCTTGGCCCTACACTTAAACTCTATTCATGGCTACTGTCTTTTCTTAACCGTGCGCCGCCCTCCTTGCTCCCCACAAGGCTTGTCACATGGGATGCGTGGGATGCGACAATCTCTCTAGAGACCACTTCAATTTCTAGAGCTTTCTTCAAATACAAATTCCAAAGTTCCAACAGGGCAATATACCCTGTTTCCCCGAAAATAAGACCTAGCCAGACAATCAGCTCTAATGCGTCTTTTGGAGCAAAAATTAATATAAGACCTGGTATATATTATATTATACTATACTATACTATACTATACTATACTATACTATACTATACTATATTATATTATATATTATATAAGACCCAGTCTTATAGTATACTAAAACAAGACCAGATCTTATATTGATTTTTGCTCCAAAAGACGCATTAGAGCTGATCGTCCAGCTAGGTCTTATTTTCAGAGAAACACGGTACATATTTGTTCACTTGCCTACCAAGTTCCCTAAGTATAGGAATTCTTCAAATCTTCATGCCTAACAGAAGAAAGCTTGGCCCCAGAAAAGAAGAAATTCATAAATTTTTGTTGAATTAAATTGTCACATAGGAGAGCATTATCTGTTACACAGACAGGGGCTAAATAAAGTACTAAAATTCATTATTCTACCCAAATATAATGGGTTGAATAGTTTACTCCCAAAATTCATGTCCATCTGGAACCTTAGAATGTGACCTTATTTGGAAAGTATTTGCATATGTAATTAGTTAAGATGAGGGCTTATGAATTAGGGTGGGTCCTAATCCAAGGACTGGACGTTATTTTAAGGTTCAGTTTGTGGCACTTCATTACTGCAATTCTAGAAAACTCAAACACCAAGCATTACTGTTTTCTGCACTATCTGAACAACTGACAGAGTTTCCATATAATCTACTGTCCATCATAGGCCAACTTCAGAAAAGTTACTCTCACAAAAAAAAGATGCAAATAAAATACATTTTATTTCAAATCATCCTTTTCCTCCAAGACTTGTTATTCAAAACCCAAGTCCAATTCCAGCAATAAATTAAAATGTAAGAAAAAATGAATATATGATAAAGAAAAGGTAGAAGACCCAATCAATAAAAATAACATGAAGAATATTCATTTAAAGTTGTTCAATATATAATGTTAAGTAAAAAATCCAGATACATACTTCTTTATGCACTGTACTTTTGATTTTATTATTTAAGTGAACATATAAAAATGAGATACTTAACACAAAATGGGATTTATAGATGATGTAATACAGAATAGTATACCTGAAATCTATGCCACTTTACTAACAATTGTCACCCCAATAAACATTAATTTTTTAAAAAAATGAGGTACTTGAAAAAAACAGTAAACAGTCTCTGGGAAGTAAAGTAAAGGCACCTTATATTTTGTTTTTAAAACATTTATTGATTTTCTAGATTTTCTACAATGAATTAGTTACTTTTATAACCAGAAAAATGTTATTTATAAAAGTATATATGAAAACAAGAGTGCTAACTGGGAGGAAAGAAAACAGTCATCTTAAAATAAAACTTAACAATCCTTATTCATACAAAAAACACAGGACATTTGCAAACTATTAAGTGAATAATTTTGAAATGTCTTAGAAAAGAATTGAATATAAAATAATTCCATCTGAGACACTGAGATTTTCCTCAAATTGTGCGATTGGTTTCAGATCAAGAAACCAGCCCCAGAGTTTTATTTTCTCTTTACAGATCTTTCTACTACTAATGACACCTTTTGAGTACTTAGATGGTACTTCTCTAAAAAGAAAAATTATACTGAAAAATTAAATATAATGAAACCAATCCAGATATAGTATAATGTGGGAAAAACGCTTTAATAGACTTTTCTAAAAACACACATGTAGAAGTTGTGGAATGGAAACTTTCATTATCACTCTATATTTCTTTGTTGTTTGAATCTTAAGAAGAATGTATAATTTGTGTAAGTTTGAAGCCATTTGCGACAACAAAGATGGATCTTGAGGTTATCATGCTAAGCAAAATAAGTCAAAAAGTTAAGAACCATATGACTTCACTCACATGTGGGATATTAATTAATGTACATTCATATATAAAAATGCTGGTGAAAATTTAATTTTAAATATTCAAAACCCATGTGAATAACTATGAAATAACTGAATTTTCCAAACAGCACACCAAGTTTTAGGTTATAAAATAGCAAAACACTCTTAAATAATGACCTATTTTAAAAAAAAATAGCTGTGATGCAATAAAAGAGCCAAGAAACCACTTAACAACATTTCTATAGAATACATTTTCAAATGTTTGATTTAAAACTATACTTCAGGGTAATGGGTACACGGAGTTTCTTTTTACTCTTCTGTTATTACCTATGTTTGGAATTTTTCATAATAGAAAAAGTTTTTGAAACATGTATTTCACAGGGCTATTAATGTAGTAGACAGTGGATGGTCACTCTAATTTTACCAGAGGTGCTAAAAAAATTTATACAAGTAGAAACTTTGGTGAACATTGCTCAAACAGTAGTCTGCTGTAATCAGAAGTGCCTGGACGCTGATGGTAACCACTTTGAGGACCCCTTGTAATTGCAGAAATCAAATTTTACTTGTATTTATCTTTTGTTATCAGTATACATTGAGTATTACTATTTTTTTTTTATTTTTTTTTATTAAATTTATTGGGGTGACAATTGTTAGTAAAATTACATAGATTTCAGGTGTACAATTCTGTATTACATCATCTGTAAATCCCATTGTGTGTTCATCACCCAGAGTCAGTTCTCCTTCCATCACCATATATTCGATCCCCCTTACCCTCATCTCCCACCCCCCACCCCCCGCCCCCCTTACCCTCTGGCAACCACTAAACTATTGTCTGTGTCTATGAGTTTCTGTTTCTCATTTATTTGTCTTGTTCTTTTGTTGTTTTTGGTTTATATGCCACATATCAATGAAATCACATGGTTCTCTGCTTTTTCTGTCTGACTTGTTTCGCTCAGCATTACTCTCTCAAGATCCATCCATGTTGTCACAAATGTTCCTATAGCATCTTTTCTTACTGCCGAATAGTATTCCATTGTGTATATATACCACAACTTCTTTATCCATTCATCTATCGAAGGACATTTTGGTTGTTTCCATGTCTTGGCCACCGTAAACAAAGCTGCAATGAACATTGGAGTACACGTGTCTTTATCTCTAAATGTTTTCAGATTTTTTGGGTAGATACCCAGGAGAGGGATTGCTGGGTCATATGGCAATTCTATTAGTAATTCTTTGAGGAACCTCCACACTGCCTTCCATAACGGCTGTACCAGTCTGTATTCCCACCAACAGTGTATGAGGGTTCCTTTTTCTCCACAGCCTCTCCAACACTTGTTATTATTTGTCTTGTTGATGATAGCCATTCTGACTGGGGTGAGGTGATATCTCATTGTGGTTTTGATTTGCATTTCTCTGATTAGTGATGTTGAGCATTTTTTCATATGTCTATTTGCCATTTGTATGTCCTCTTTGGAGAAATGTCTCTTCAAGTCCTCTGCCCATTTTTCAATTGGCTTGTTTGTTTTTTTGTTGTTGAGTTGCATGAGTTCCTTGTATATTCTGGATACTAGCCCCTTATCGGAGGCACTGTTTGCAAAAATCTTCTCCCATTCAGTTGGTGTCCTCTTTATTTTGTCAATGGTTTCTTTTGCTGTGCAGAAGCTTTTAAGTTTCATATAGTCCCATTCGTTTATTTTAGCTTTTACTTCCATTGAGAGTATTACTATTTTAATAGTTTTTTTTTCCATTTTTAAAATGTGTATACCTTTTTTGGCACCCTCTGTATATTATTAGTAGTATTTCACTACTGGTATATATTATATGTACAATACATAACCATAATAATTTCCATTCCTTGAACACTATGTACAGAATGCTTTATAATCATTATACTACTTAACAATCTTATGAGGATAATGGCATTAACATACCCATTTTACAGATGAGGAAACAGCAACTTGGAGAAGTTAAGCATAATGTTTGAAGTAACAAAGTTAGTAAACGGGAAATTAGGACTTCAAACCTATGTGTATATGACTCCAAAGTCCATGTTCTTCATTTCTATACTATTCTGCCTCCTGAAAATCATAGATTAACTGTTTTAAAAGTTCAGTACCATTACTTCGAAATTTATTCTATTTTCACTGATAATCACAGCATTATCTAGAGTCAGTCATGTACTCTCTATGTTCATCATTTTCTCCATTACTGTGTTTCTCCGCAAATAAAACCTAACCAGACAATCAGCTTTAATACGTGTTTTGGAGCCAAAATTAATATAAGACCCGGTCTTATTTTACTATAATATAAGACTCAGTCTCATATAATATTATAATATAATATAATATAATATAATATAATATAATATAATATAATATAATATAATATAATATAATATAATATAATATAATAATACTGGGTCTTATATTAATTTTAGCTCCAAAAGATGCATTAGAACTGATTGTCAGGCTAGGTCTTATTTTTGGGGAAATGGTAGTTGCCCATATATCAATCCTGCAAAATGTATTAATTTGGACCAGCTGAACCAAAGGTCAGATGAGCACAGAACACCTTATTTCAGAGTTGTCAAAGAAACTTCAGCAATAGGTGCTACAGAGGCAAAACCGATTCAGGTACTACCAAAATCACTCTGGATTAATGGAATTTAACTAATGGCTCTTTATCAAAATTGTACGGAGAAAATCACTTTGCAGAAGAAACAGTGAATCAGTGACACTACTAATATATTGAATACTGGACGTAGCTTAAGAACAATATTAATATTTATTGAAATAAAATCGAAGACACTGTAGTGTAGAGATGAAAAACAGTATTCCTTCTCCTTGGAAGCTTACAGCCCAATGGAAAGACAGAGTTGAAAAGAATTACTCTATGTGGTTCAAACTGCAATGGTACTGTGGAAAATGGCACCAGATAGCTGCTTTTGGAGTCAGAGAAGGCATCACAAGATAGAGAGATTTGCAGGATGAATAAAATCTTATAGCATTTACCAGGTCAATATCAACAACATCCAATTCTTATTAAATATTCAAAACTGTATGTTTTTGGAAAACTGTTTGGAAATCCTTAAAAAAAATTAACCATACAATTTCCATATGACCCAGCAATTCTACTTCTGGGCATACATCCAAAAGAAGTAAAAGCAGGATCTCAAACAGATATTTGTACACCCATGTTCATAGCATTATTTTCAGCAGCCAAGTGGTTGAAGCAATACGAATATCCATTGATGAATAAATAAACAAAATGTGGCATTTGCATACAATGGAATATTGTTCAGTCTTAAAAAGGAATAAAATTTTAACACAGGTTATAACATAGGTGAACTTTGAAGACATTATGCTAAGTGAAATAAGCCAGTCACAAAAGGATAAATATTGTATGATTCTAACTTAAACGAAGGATCCTGAGTAGTCAAATTTGTAGAGACAGAAAGTAGAATGGTGGTTGCCGGGAGTTGAGAGGGAGGAATGGAGAGTGTTTAATGAGAATAGTTTCAGTTGGAGAAGACAAAATATTCCTGGAGACAGATGGTGGTGATGGTTGTGCAACAATATGAATACACTTAGTGTCATAGAAGTGTACACTAAAAAATGGTTAAAATGATAAAATTTATATAATGTATAGTTTATCACAATAAAAAAAGTCTGCACTGTTTTTCTAAACTACAGACATTGCATTCATTTTTCATACCTGAATTAACTTCAGTGTAAAAATTGCTCTGTGGATAAAAAAGACTAAAACCTCAATTTGGATTTGATCAATCAGAAAAAGTAAATAATGAACCAACAATTATTTATTGAATACTTTTTGGATTGATAGGCTTCTAATAATTACCTTGCATGCAGAAACATATCTGCTAGGATAAAAAAATGCAATCTGAAAAACGGCCATTTCTTTCCCAAAAGTTAGAAGGTTCCAAGGACAACTGTTTTTCAGTTATTTGAAATAAAGCAAAATCAAACTTCACTTACAAAAGGAAAATAGTATATTTTTCATTGTTTGGCTTAAAAACAAATAACAGAAGTGTCACCTCTAGATTAATTACAAGAGATAAAAATGTATGCTATAAAAAGTAGTATTTTCAAAAAATCTGAGGTGACGAAAAGTAGTATAAAATAACAACAACAAAAACTAACCATGACCAATATATATTTATAAAATATTTATGACAGTGATCAGAGTTCACTGAATTGAAACAAGTTCCACAAGAACAGAACACAAAGGAAGGACAGAAAACAGGTTTCGAAATTCTACAAAAAAGAGAATCTTTGAGTCATTTGTATAATTCAAGGTTGCAATTACTACAAGTTTTATTGACCGCCCATATTTTTCTAATTCCAATAACATAAACAAATTTTTTTTTTCTTTTCCGTTTTTTTTTCTTAATTAAAGTTTATTGGGGTGACAATTGTTAGTAAAGTTACATAGATTTCAGGTGTACAACTCTGTATTACACCAACTATAAATCCCAATGTGTGTTCACCATCCAGAGTCAGTTCTCCTTCCATCACCATATATTTGATCCCCTTTACCCTCATCTACCATCCCCCTCCCTGCTTACCCTCTGGTAACCACTAGACTATTGTCTATGTCTATGAGTTTTTGTTTCTCATTTGTTTGTCTTCTTTATGTTGTTTTGGTTCATATATGACATATCAGTGAAATTATATGGTTTTCTGCTTTTTATGTCTGACTTATTTCGCTTAGCATTACAATCTCAAGATCCGTCCAAGTTGTCACAAATGGTCCTATTTCATCTTTTCTTACTGCTAAATAGTATTCCATTGTGTATATATACCACAACTTCTTTATCCATTCATCTATTGAAGGACATTTTGGTTGTTTCAATGTCTTGGCCACTGTAAATAAAGCTGCAATGAACATTGGAGCACACTTGTCTTTATGTATAAATGTTTTCAGATTTTCGGGTAGATACCCAGGAGAGGGATTGCTGGGTCATATGGTAATTCTATTCTTAATTTTTTTAGGAAACTCCACACTGCCTTCCATAGCAACTGCACCAGTCTGCATTCCCACCAACAGTGTATGAGGGTTCCTTTTTCTCCACAGCCTCTCCAACACTTGTTACTATTTGTCTTGTTGATGATAGCCATTTTAACTGGGGTGAGGTGATATCTCATTGTGGTTTTGATTTGCATTTCTCTGATGATTAGTGATGTTGAACATTTTTTCATATGTCTATTCGCCATTTGTATGCCCTCTTTGGAGAAATGTCTCTTCAGCTCCTCTGCCCATTTTCCAATAGGGTTGTTTGGTTTTTGGTGTTGAGTTGCATGAGTTCCTTGTATACTTTGGGTATTAGCTCCTTATCAGAGGCACTGTTTGCAAAAATCTCCTCCCATTCAGTCAGTTGCCTCTTTATTTTGTTGATGATTTCTTTTGCTGTACAGAAGCTTTTAAGTTTGATACAGTCCCATTCATTTATTTTAGCTTTTACTTCCCTTGCCTTTGGAGTCAAATTCATGAAATGCTCTTCGAACCCAAGGTCCATCAGTTTAGTACCTATGTTTTCTTCTATGCAGTTTATTGTTTCAGGTCGTATGCTTAAGTCTTTGATCCATTTTGAATTAATTTTGGTACATAGCAGTCCAGTTTCATTCTTTTGCACGAGGCATTTTACTTCTGTCAGCTCCATTTATTGAACAGGCTGTCTTTTCTCTACTGTATGTTTCTTGCTTCTTTGTCAAAAATTATCTTTCCATATTTATGTGGTTTTATTTCTGCATTCTCATTTCTATTCCATTGGTCTATGTGTCTGTTTTTTTGCCAATACCGTGCTGTTTTGATTATTGTTGCCCTGTAGTACAAGGTAAAGTCAGGGAGTGTGATACCTCCATTATTGTTCTTTTTTCTGAAGATTGCTTTGGCTATTTGGGGTCTTCTGTGGTTCCAGACAAATCTGATGATTTTTCTGTTCTATTTCTTTAAAAAATGCCATTGGGATTTTGATGGGGATTACATTAAATCTGTATATTGCTTTGGGTAATAGGGCCATTTTAACGATGTTGATTCTTCCAATCCATGAGCATGGAATGTCTTTCCATTTCTTTGTGTCTTCTTCAATTTCTTTTAAAAGTGTCTTATAGTTTTCAGTATATAGGTCTTTGACAGTCTTGGTTAGTTTATTCTTACGTACTGTGTTCTTTTTGCTGCAATTGTAAAAGGAATTTTTTTAATTTCTTTTTCTGAAATTTCATTGTTAGCATATAGGAAGGCAATGGACTTTTGCACATTGAATTTGTAGCCGGCATCTTTAGTGTATTCGTTGATTGTTTCTAATAGCTTTTTGGTGGAGTCTTCAGGGTTTTCTATATATAGCATCATATCGTCTGCAAAGAGTGACAATTTAACTTCTTCATTCCCAATTTGGATGCCTTTTATTTCTTTCTCTTGCCAGACTGCTCTGGTGAGGACTTCCAACACTATGTTGAAAAGCAGAGGTGATAGGGGAAAGCCTTGTCGTGTTCTGAATGGAGAGCCAAGCGCTTCAGTTTTTCACCATTAATTATGAGATTAGCTGAGGGTGTGTCATATACGGCCTTTATTATGTTAAGGTATTTTCCTTCCTTTTAAGTGTTTTAAAAATAAATGGATGTTGCATCTTGTCAAACGCTTTGTCTGCATCAATTGTTAAAAACATACGATTTTTGTCCTTTATTTTGTTTATGTGATGTATCACATTGATGGATTTGCGTATGTTGAACCATCCTTGTGCCCCTGGGATGAAACCCACTTGGTTGTGATGAACAATCTTTTAATGCATTGTTGCATTCAATTTGCTTGGTTGTTTAGGATTTTGCATCTGTATTCATCAGATATATTGCTCTCTAGTTTTCTTTCCTTGTGTTATCCATACCAGGTTTTGGTATCAGGGTGATGTTGGCCTCATAAAATGAGTTAGGGAGTACTGTCTCTTCTTCAATATTTTTGAAGAGTTTGAGCAGGACTTGTATTAGATCCTCTTTGAAGGTTTGATACATTTCACTAGTGAAGCAATCTGGCCAGGACTTTTGTTTTCGGGAAGGTTTTAGATGACTGATTCAATTTCCTTACTGGTGATCGGTCTATTTAGATTTTCCACTACTTCATGGTTCAGCCTAGGAAGTCTATATGTTTGTAAGAACTTGTCCATTTCTTCTAGATTATTGAACTTGGTGGCATATAGACCTTCATAGTATTCTTGGATGATCCTTTGCATTTCTGTGGCATCTGTTATAAATTCCCCTTTTTCATTTCTGATTTTGTTTATTAGTGTCTTCTCTCGTTTTATCTTAGTGAGGCTAGCCAAGGGTTTGTCAATTTTGTTAATCTTTTCAAAGAACCAGCTCTTTGTCACATTAATTTTGTCTATTGTCTTTTTGTTCTCCATTTCATTTAGTTTTGCTCTGATTTTTATTATTTCCTTTCTCTGCTGACCTTGGGTCTCACTTGTTCTTCTTTCTCTAGTTCTTTAAGGAGTACCATGAGGTTATTCATTTGGGATTTTTCTTGTTTCTTGAGATAATCCTGTAATGATATAAATTTTCCTCTTAAAACTGCTTTCGCTGCATCCCAAAAATTTTGGTCGGATGTATTTTCATTCTCATTTGTATCTTTTGATCTCTCGTCTTATTTCTTCTCTGACTGGTCGTTCTTTAAAAGTGTGTTGTTTAATCTCCACGTATTTGGGGTTTTTCCTGCTTTCTTTTTGCAGTTGATATCCAATTTCAAAGCCTTGTGATCAGAGAATATGCTTGGTATGATTTCAATCTTCTTAAATTTGCTGAGCGTCGTGTTATGTCCCAATATATGGTCTGTCCTTGAGAATGTTCCATGTACACTAGAAAAAAATGTGTAGTCTGACGTTTTAGGATGTAGTATTCTATATATGTCAATTATGTCCATTTCATCTATTGTGTCATTTAGGGCTGCTATTTCATTATTTATTTTCTGTTTGGATGATCTATCCATAGCTGTCAATGATGTATTTGGGTCCTTTACTATAATTGTGTTTTGATCAATTCCTCCCTTCAGTTCTGTTAGTAGTTGCTTGGTGTATTTCGGTGCTCCCTGATTGGGGGCGTAAATATTGATGACTGTTATGTCTTCTTGTTGTATAGTCTCTTTTACCATTATGAAATTTCCATCTTTGTCTCTTGTTACCTTTTAACCCTGAAGTCTATTTCATCTGATACCAATATGGCTACCCCTGATTTTCATGGATACCAATTGCTTGGAGTGTCAATTTCCACCCTTTCACATTGAGTCTATGCTTGTCCTTGTAGCTGAGATGTGTCTCTTGGAGACAGCATGTGGTTGGGTTTAGTTTCTGGATCCAATCTGCTATTCTGTGCCTTTTATTGGTGAGTTCAGTCCATTTACATTTAGGGTGCTTATTGATATGTGAGGATTTCCTATCATTCTATCTTTAGTTTTCTGATAAGGCTGTTTCTCCATTGTTTCTTTGCCTTTTTGTTGTTGTCTATTATTTCTGTGTGGCGGTATTCTATGATGTTTCCCTCTGTTTCTTCTTTTATTACAGTATATCTTTTAGTTCTGGATTTTTTTTGAGTGGTTACCATTAAGTTTATGTAAAAGAAAGTTTGATATTTAGAGCATTCCATTTTCTTCAGCATGCATACTTTCTCCATTCCCATATTCCGGTTCAGGCCTTTACTGTCCCCCTTTTTATGTTTTGGGTGCCACAAATTGTCCCTACTGATGGTGGTCGAATAGCTTCCTTTAGTATTTCTTGTAGTGCAGGTCGTGTATTAGAAAATTCCCCCAAAAAAATTCCCTCAGCTTCTGTATGTCTGGAAAGGTCTTTATTCCTCCTTCATATCTAAAGGATGTCTTTGCTGGGTATATTATTCTTGGCTCATAATTTCTCTCTTTCAATAGTTTGAATATTTGGTTCCTCTCCATCCTAGCTTGTAGAGTTTCTGTTGAAAACGCTGATGATTATCTAATGGTCTTTCCTTTGTAGGTTACCATCTTCTTTTCCCTGGCCACCTTGAGGATTCTTTCTTTGTTGTTGATTTTTGACAGTTTCAATACAATGTGCCTTGGAGAAGGCCTGTTGGGATTGAGGTAATTAGGTGTTCTATTTGCTTCTTGGATTCGAGGATCCAGTTCTTTCCACAAGTTTGGGAAGTTGTCATCGACTATTTGTTTGAATATACTTTCTGTTCCCTTCTCTCTTTCTTCTCCTTCTGGTATACCCATTATTCTTATATTGCTCTTTCTGATGGAGTCAGAAAGTTCTTGTAGAGTTCTTTCATTTCTTTGAAGTCTCATGTCTCTTTCTTCTTCCATCTTTGTCATTTCCAGGTTTGTGTCTTTGATGTCACTGATTCTTTCCTCCATCTGGTCAACTCTACTACCAATGCTGCCTAGTTCATTCTTAATTTCTTCTATTGAGTTCTTCATCTCCAGAAATTCTATTTGGTTCTTTTTAAAATTCCAATCTCTTAGGTAAAATGTTCATGTGTTCTTTGATTGTGTTTCTGAGTTCATTAAACTGCCTTTCTGAGCACTTCTTATGCCTGGTTTTCTCTAAAGCTGAGATGGCAGCCGAATGTAGCGACCTGAACAACACAAGCAGTGGGGAAAGCGAGGGAGGCGGCAAGGGCTAAAGTCTATTATAGAAATAAAGAGACCAGAGACTCAGAATGCAGAGAAACCACAGAGGACCAAGGGACTCACAGCCTCAAGAGACTGGAGCCCCGAATCGGGTCGTTGTGGGTATTTATTGCTTTTTTACAATAGGCATCACATGATTCTGGGCAGGGTCTGTAAAACTCTTACACCACTAATACAATTTGCATATTCCCAATACCCAATCATATTGTCCCAAAGCAACCTGTGCATGCTGTCCCCGCATGACCAAGGTGCGGTGTGTACAACCCCTGGGGGAGCAGGTCTCTCAAGGCAATTATCCCATGAGCTAAGCGGGAGCGAGGTAGTTTCGCTCAATTAACGTTCCTTAGCACAATAGGGTGCTGGGCATTTGCAGCATGCGTCAGCAGCTTCCAGAAAACATTGGAAGAGGGGCATCCCTCCTAGTTTCAGAGGCTAACTCATAGGGGTCTTCGGGGTCCCGTCTGGCTTAAGTCGTCCCTCCCTTGAGGAAACCTACTCGTCTTTGACTGCAGACCCAGCATACTGGGACCAAGAGAGGAAACCTATAAACTCAACCCCTAAGAGGGACAACCCCGCAACCCTCTATCCCTAAGGAAATGATGGTAGGGACAAATGGTTAGGATGCTGTGTGACAACAGCAGCCCAGCTCCAGAGTGTCATCTCTGAAGACTGTAGGGTTGCTATTAATCAAGTGGCATCTTTTCAGCTTCACGTCAGTGATGCTTACTTATCTATGGCCTGTTATTACAATGTAGACACGGGCGCACCTTTTCTTGCTGCATTCTTCGAAGACCAAGCCAAAGTGAAGAGGGAACACGCAAAGCAGTTCTTAAGATTCCTAAGAAGACATGAGGGTAAAATCTGCCTTCCAGTCATTCAGAGGCCGGATCTAGATAACTGGGGAACTGACGTACAAGCCCTAATGTCTGCTCTGGAGTTGGAGAACAAGTTAACCAAGCTCCTGCAAGACCTGAAGACCTTGGCTTCTGCAAACAGTGAAACTGATCACTTACGTTTCATGGGAAAGTACCTAGATAAACAGAAGAGGAACATAGGCTATCTGGAACACCAGCTTTTATATCATAGGAAAGTAGAAAAGCAAGAGCAGGAGGAAGACACATTTAAAAAGCCTGCTGAAGTGTCAGGTAAACAGACTTAACATCTGAAGGCAACACAGCAAGTCTTCCCATTGTTGTATGTCCCAAAGTCAGTTACTTAAAAATTTGATCTTCTCCATTTGACAGAAGATTGCTTTGCTTCTTATCTAGTGTCCTAATTCTCATTGTTCATATAAATAAATCTTTGTTTGCATTAAATGGGAGCTGGAGCATTAAGGGTTAAGAAAATGTAACTTCAAGCAGAGTTTGGGAGGATCGCTAAGGAGATCTCCGATAAGATAAGAACAGACGCCAGCTGTACTGGGGATGAGGAATTACCAAAGAGATAAAGACAGTCAGGGCAAAACTTTGTAAAAACATAATAAATCTGTACTCCCTGCCTCAGCTGCTCTATGTAACCTTCTTGTTTCTGTGTGTATAAAAGAAAGCTGGAAAATAAAGCAGGCGCTGCAGTCTAATTAGAACTGCTCACCCTCCCGATCCCATCTTTGTCTCTTGTCTATTTTTTTCTCAATCCTCACTCCCCACTTCAGGAACCGTTCGTCTCGTCGGCAGGCTCCGACAATTAAAAAATTAAAAATAAATAAAAATAAAAATAAATAAAAAAATAAACTGCCTTTCTGTGTTTTCCTGCATCTCGTTGAGTTTTTCAGAAGTGCAATCTCTAATTCTCTGTCATTTAAGTCACATATTTCCATATCTTTAAGTTCATTTTCTGGAGACTTTTCACTTTCTTTCTGAGCTGTCTTGTTGCCTTGGTTATTCATGGCAATTAATGACTTATTGTTTCTCTTCCTGGATATCTACAGGTGTGGGTTCTGCAACAGGTTGATAGGAAGAGGTCTTTCTTTTGTTATCCAGTACATATTGGTAGAATGTTTTATTTTCTCTCTGACCGCAATCTTTTTTTCTCTCTCACACTGTAGTGTTATGTTTTCTCTGCACTATTCCAGCTTCTCACACCGTGGGGTATTCCCTGGAAGATGGGTTTCTCCTCTGTTAACAGTTTGCCTGGGTCATAGGATGCCATGTCCTTGTGGGGATGCGGAGAGCTTTTGAAGTTGGAAAGCTCTTCCTGCACTAGATTCACAGCCCGTGTGTGTCAGCAGTTCTGTTTACTCCTGCAGGGATCCACCAGATAGGTGGGGACAGGGGCAGGGTGAGTTGTGACAGGTGGCCCAGAGCAATGGCATTGACCACCACCATAGCCAGTCCTTCTTGCACAGTTCTTTCCCATTTGCCAGTACTAGTTGCCGGGTTGCGAATCTGTTGTCTGTGGACCACAGTTCTCAGAACTGCAGATATTCTGTTCTTTTGATCTGACACTGCTACTGTTCCACACTAGCAGGTGGGGGTGGGGCGAGCTCTGGGAGGGTAGGGAAGGGACAGCTAGTATCAGTGCCTAAGGCTTCCATTCCCTGCAGTAGTGAGGGCTTAAACCACCGTTTTCAGCCTTCTTCCATCAGTCTTTGTTCTGAGGTCTCTGCCGTGAGCATTGGGTTCAGTCATGTTATGTGCTGTCCCCTCAGCCCTGTGGGCCATCAATGGAGCCCTAGCAGTCCGAGCTCTTCCCTCTCCTGCAGCTGCAGTAGTTCCAGGATGCAGTGAGCTCAGAGTACTGAGCTAGGTCTGCGTCCTGCGCCCACGCGGCCCCGTCTCCACTTCTCCCTTCCCTCTTCCCCTTCTCATGCAATTTGCCCACCTTTAGATGAATTCAGTTGTAAGCCTCTTTGTCTTGCCTGTCTGGGAGTCCAGGGAGTCCTTTGTGGAGTTATAGTTGTTCAATTTGTTGTAAATTCCAGGGGAGATTTCTAGAGGCTCATCTCACTCCACCATTTTGATAACCTCACTGCAAAATTATTTTTCAATGTCATAAAAGTTGACTTTACTTACTCCTGGTGGAAATATCTGAATAATATTTCCAGCTATATCTAGGATTCTTAGATTTATAAGATCACAAAATCCCTGTGTGAGAAAACAAAAGAAAGAGAGAGATTTTTAAAAACCTAATACGTAATACGTAGAATCATAAATACTTCTTCTAAGTTTAGCTTGATGGTGTTGACCATCTTTCCTAATTGCCTGATACATTCATCAGTACATCCTCTCCAAGGATGTACCAGATTCTTTGAGTTCTCCATTTCCTCTGACCACTCCAGGGCAACATAACATGGTGGCGAATAGTTAGACCATTTGCAGGTTCAAATCTCACCTGACACTTACTATGTAACTACGGGTAAATTTCTTAACCTTTTGGTTCTTCAATTTCTCCATTTGTAAATTTCTCCATTTGTATTGCTAATGGAAGCCCCTACACTTCAATGTGATTGTTGAATGGATTAAATAAGTTACTAAGTGCTTACTAAAGGGCCTAATACATAATGAGTACTCAGTAGACATTACTATCATTAAAATAGAATCTTTTAAAACAGAAAACAGATGTAATCTTAGAAAGTTGTCTCTATCGACAGTTTCACTGTCATTTATTTATCATCTCCCTTTGGCTTAGCACTGTGTTAACAGTACCCTTTCCTTAAAAGAAATATCCTAGTATCTCTATTTACATGCCAATGTGACTGGATGGACATACACATTCATATACATGTGCAGACATACACACAATTTATAATGTACTAGAAAATGATTTATAATTTGTTCATTATCAAAACAAATGAGTATTTCCTATAATGCCTTATCTTTTATAATGCAGAACAAAAATAACAGTGATCAACTGAATCATATTAAATGTACAAGAACATAATGATCATAGGCATTCTTTACATGATAATTCAGGATAGAATTTAATAGCTTTTAAATTTTTTTACATCTAAACTCCTTGGGTTTTATAAAATTATGATCTGCAATAGACATTTAAGTTAGACAGAAATAGATTTGAGCACCTTCTCTGACCTTTGCAAATTGTGTTCAAGTCATATAATCTTTCTGTTCCTTATTCTAAAATGGGTATAATAATAGCTACATCATAGATTTGTTATGAACACTATATAATATAATGCTTCATGATGATGATCATATTGCTTCTGTTAAAGCTTTTCCCACAAATAAAGGAGTTATACTTTTAATAGATTTATTGTGTAATTTAAAAATATTTTCTTACTTGTTCATAGACAGTAGGATTCTTAAAGACCTGAACAACAAAATTTTGCAATATACTTATTTACAGCCTACACCTTGGTATATTTTCCCACATCACATTACAGTATGCACAGAATTTTTAAAGGGAATATCCCCTTAAGAGAAAAATTAAACAGCAGGAATTGATCTGCTTTTTTATCTCTCAATTTACTGTATGACATGCATTCCCTCCAATCAAATTAATTCTAATTTGCATAAGGAAAGAATGTAAACCCATTGACAGGTTCCTGGCAAGAAAGAGTACTCACAAACTGAGAAATTTGAGGAGAATTTAATAAAGTCAGTATTTATAAAAGTTGGACAGGGTTTAGGGAAACCTAAACCATGAAAGATAGTTCCCTAAACCCACAAAGTTCCCAAAACCTAGCAACAGCAGGAAGTTCTTTACCACCATAAGCCTGAAAAGCCAAGGGGAGGTTGTAATGGTCCATATGAGGACCACCTGACATTCTCTATGGCCTTCCAGAAAGGCATGCGGGAAACTCATAGCACCCCACCAGGAAGAGCATTGGGGGGAATACCATCTGATATTCATTCTCCTCCTGTCCTTTCACCTCCTGCTAGTGCCTCTCATTGGCCATATCCAAGAGGAAGCCGGAAGACAAAGGAGCTCACTGATACCGATACAGGTGAGTCTCCCAGGTGCAGAATAGGTTGGAAAAGGATGGGTAGTAGATATGAAGGAAAAAATGGAAGATATCTAGCACATATACCAAAACTAAAATGTACTATATTTTGTGCTGTATATAGGGTTGCCAGATAACATATAGGAAGCTCACTTAAATTTAAATTTCAAACAATGAATTTGTTTTAGTATAAGTATGTCCCATATGTCATACATATACTAAAAAAATATTCATTGCTTCCCTGAAATTCAAACTTAAGTGAGCATCCTGTATTGTTATTTACCAAATCTGGCAACCCTAGTTATGTGAAATAATCCAAGTTATAACCCTTCTTTGTCATGGGAAATTGGGAACTCACTACATCTAATCAGAGAGAAAGCAAATAATGGTTTGCACTCAGACGCTCAAATCTATTTGATAACCCCTCCCAATCGTGTTGTAATAAGTTCTTCTCCAACAACAACAAAAATTGTTTCCAGGTTTTTCTTACCTCTGGCAAAACGTCAATGTTGTTCCTAACCAGAAGAAGCTTCTGGAGCATCTTCAAGAACTTAATCTCTTCAGGTATGCAAATGAGCTGATTATAGTTAAGCTGAAGTTCAGAAAGATTCTCAAGGAAACAAAGTTCTCTAGGAATGCTGGCTAGCTGGTTATGATTTATACTCAAATATGTGAGGCTTTTTAGTCTAAAAAATAAACAAAATATACTAATGAAACTCACAAGAATAAGAAAGTCCATTGTACAGACACAGCTTATCAGAAGCCATGTGTCAATTCACTTCTTTGTAGCTCATCTGAGCCTTATTTCAGATAAGTGTTCACAACTACTTTGAATCATTTGAGCATAAAAAAATATTTGCTGTAATTTAACTTTTGAAGATATTTTATAATCAGATGGCTTACGTTAAAAGTATTTTCTGTATTCAAAACTAAGATTTAAAAGAAAGAAAAGCCTATTTCATTCTTTGTATGTAAGAAGTCGGACAATTCAATTCATGAACTCATCCTAGAAAACGTGCTACATATCTCACTGCTGAATAGCACTACTGTCACCTTCAAAGTACTTCCCTTGGGAAGCTATACACCTATGCCAGTACCTAGTCCATGCGTCAAAGCAATTTTGGAACTCTTTTCCTGGAATGGCCTTCACAGATGTTGTCATGTTATGCTTGATGTCCTGAATGTCATCAAAATGTCTTCCTTTCAATATTTTCTTTATCTTCAGGTAAAGAAAGAAGTCATTGGGGCCAGTCAGGTGAGTAGGGAGAGTGTTCCAATACTTATTTGTTTACTGGCTAAAAACTCCCTCACAGACAGTGCCATGTGAGCTGGTGCATTCTCATGATGCAAGAGCCATGAATTGTTGGTGAAAAGTTCAGGTTATCTAACCTTTTCATGCTGCCTTTTCAGCACTTCCAAATAGTAAATTTGGTTAACTGTTTGTCCAGTTGGTATAAATTCATAATGAATAATCCCTCTGATATCAAAAAAAGGTTAGCAACATCATTGCAACAAGTTCACAAACTTAATTGTCAGACATCGTATGCATTCACTATACTGAAGAGGAAGCCAGAGAACTAAGGACATATACATGCATATATATGTGTGTGTGTGTGTGTGTGTGTGTGTGTGTATGTATATATATGTATATATACATATATATACGTATGTATATGTATATATATACACACACACATAAATATGCATATATGTGCATATAATATTGCATAAAATTTTCATACTGATCTCAAGGTTGAATGTGTTCAGATGAAAGTAATAACAGAATGGGGTGACATTTTTAGACAGTTACGAATGGGGGACTGGAGGTTAGGGGAGTAGTCAGTGCTAGCAAAAGGGAGTTAGAGGAAGACTATAAACATGATAGTGGAAGCCATGTGACTAGATAAGACTGACAGGAAGAAGAACAGGAACAAAAAGGCTAGGAGAAGAGAAAGAAGCCAATGGAATGATTCTTGAGAAATGTGAACATCTGATAACTTAAAAACAAAAAAAGGCATAAGAGAAGGCATGGGTAGAGAAATGCATATATACATATAAAGGAAAGAGCTTTTGACTCAGTCACTGGGCACCCCTTTTCTGGACTCCCTCCCGCTTGGGAGCTCTGACTCTTTTTAAAACTCTTGCCTCTGCTGGGTCCATGTTTCCCTTCTTTGGTCTCACAAGACACGATCCTGGCCCACACCCAGAAACTGCCGGCAGATTCAACATCATTTACTTCAATGATAGTGGAAGGGATTTGGAGGAAGACTACAAACATGATAGTGGAAGCCATGTGACTAGATAAGACTGACAGGAAGAAGAAGAACAAGAACAAAAAGGCTAGGAGAAGAAAAGGAAGCCAATGGAATGATTCTTGAGAAATGTGAACATCTGATAAGTAAAAAAAAAAAAAAAAAAAACTGGCACAAGAGAAGGCATGAGTAGAGAAATACAAGATGATAATTTCTAAAAATTTCTAAAGGTAATAAAAGAGTATTTCAAAATTAAAGAGGTAGTCAAGGACATCAGTAGCATGAAGGAATGAGAAGATATCCAAGTCTCTCCCCTTGAAATTACAAGTTGGACAGCTATAATTCAACAACAGATTTCCTGCTCAACACAAACACATTTGAGACATCACGCGAGACATCTGAAGGTAAGAGTATCTGAGTAAACAATAGAGACTGGATGGGGAGGGAAAAGGACACAGACAGAAGCCACACGCAACCCAGCACTCACCAAAGCCCCAGTGGACATGATAGTAGTGAAGGGCTAGGGTGCAGCCCTCACTGGGTAGACCAGACCATAGAGACAGAAACAGCAATCAGGTCTGGGTGGCTGGCAAACACTGACGTTGGACCTAGAGTCAGGGGCAGGGAAACAATGCAAAAAATCACAATGCTCCAAAGCCCACCAGCATCAAACAAAGGATTCTACAAACAGGGAATCTGCCCATCCCATCCTGCTGTGGCCCACCTTGCAGCAAGATCCTCTCTTGGCAGACTGAAAATGGGTGGGGGAAAAAAGAAACTTTCCAACCTAAGTAGTCTGAACTCATTGCAGCTAAACCCACGAGGAAGAACAGTACTTCACACACTCAAACTTGCTACCCACCCCCAACCTTGGCCCACCCATCCTCCATCTATTGCAGCTGCAGCATAGTGGAAGCAGCTGGATCAACTTGGAGCAGCCCTGCAGCCACTTCTAGCTACAAGTGGGCAGCACCAGGAGTACACGGGTGATTCATAGCCCGTCAAGTCCACAGGAGTGGTGCCCTGAAACAGGAATTCAGTCATGGAGGGAACACCACATACTTTCCACAGCCCAGGAGACACAGCGCAGGCCACACCACCCCATAGAGATTCCAAAGCCCCAACATTATAAGAGAAAATGAAAACTTGCACTTTAGTGCCACCTACTGGAAAACCCAAGAAAGACTTCTACTTATAAACAAATTCTGTACAAAAGCAGCTTTCATTTCCACAAATGCACAGGCATAGAAATAATCCATCAAGCAGAATAAATAACCAAGATAACAAGGGAATTCAGAAAGAAAAAGAGATGTCTCCAGAAAATAACTTAAAGACATGCTAATGTGTGGTTTAAATGACAGACAATTCAGGATTGCAGTTCTGAAGAAACTCAACGAGATACAAGAAAACTCAGATGGGCAATTCAACAGACTCAGAAATAAAATCAATGGAGTAGTTTACCAAAGAGGTTGAAGCTATAAAAAAAGAACCAAACAGAAATTCTGGAGCTGAAGAACTCAATAAAAGATATGAAGAATGAACTAGCAAGTTTAGGAAATAGAACAGACCAGATGGAGGAAGAATTAGTAATATTGAAGACAGAAATCTAAAAACAACTCAAATATGAGAGAAATATGAGAGTAAAATAAATGAAAAACTCTACGAGAATCATCTGACTCCATCAGAAAGAGCAATATAAGAATAATGGCTACACCAGAAGGAGAAGAGAGGGAGAAGGGAACAAAGACGTTATTCAAACAATCAACAAGAACTTCCCAAATCTATGAAAAGAACTGGATACTCGAATCCAAGAAGCTAACAGAATCCCTAATTATCTCAGTCCAAAAAGGCTTTCTCCAAACCACATTATATTAATACTATCAAAAATTAATGACAAAGAAACATTTCCAAAGGCAGCCAGGGAAAAGATGATAGTAACCTACAAATAAAATCCCATTAGATTATCATCAGATTACACAGGAGAAACTGTACAAGCTAGGAGAGAGTGGAATCAAATAAATTATTGAAAGAGAAATCACCAGCCAAGAAGAACTTATTGAGTAAAGTTATCCTTTAGATATGAAGAAGAAATAAGACTTTTCCATAGATACAAAAGCTGATGGAATTTACCATCACAATGCCTGCATTATAGGAAAGTTTGAGGGGTGTTCTTCTACCTAAAACAAAAAGATAAAGGGATACAAATTAAGAGTAAGATGACTAACAGACAGACAAGCTGGAAATTGCAAGCCTTGGCCACAATAGGGTATTAAACACTTAAATATAACATGAAAGTTAAAGGAGGTAAACACATTGTTTAAAAGAGAAGACAACAGCTACTGCAAGTTGGAGATGATCTCACAGAATAAGAAGAGATAATTACTGAGAACAAAACATAAAAGGGGAGAGGTAGAGGACTTCAGTTGCACAGGAAAATGGAGATAAGATGCAATTAGAAGAAAAAAGGATTGCTGTAAATATGAAACTTTCTTTTACATAAGCTTAATGATAACCACAAATATATATATATATATATATAAAGATATATATAAAGATATTATATATATATATATATTTAGAACTAAGATACATAACATTGAAAAAGAGGAAACACAGGAAATAATCAAAGAATAACACCAAACTCAAATTACAAAAGAAACACGCGGGAAAAGAAGCAATGGAAACAGAACTACCAGAAAACAAAAGAGAAAAAGGCTACAGGAAATCCTCACATATCAATAATCACACTAAATGCAAATGGACTGAACTCATCAATAAAAAGGCACAGAGTAGCAGGTTGGATTAAAAAACAAAACTCAACCGTATGCTGCCTTCAGGAGACACATCTCAGCTGCAAGGACAAACAGAGGCTCAAAGTGAAGGCGTGGGAAATGATACTCCAAGCAAATTACATCCAGAGAAAATCAGATAGAGCTGTACTTATATCGGACAAAATAGATTTCAATATAAAAAAAGTAACAAAGCACAAAGATGGACATTTACAATGATAAAGGGACAATACATCAAAAACATGTAACAGTTACTAATGTATTATATGTCCCCAACCTCAGAGCATGAAAATACATATAAAGAAACTACGAACAGAACTGAAGGTAAAAACAAACAAACAAAAAAACAATTATAATAGCAAACCTAAATAACTCATTGAGAGCTCTGGATTGATCATCCTAACAGAAAATCAATAAGGAAATGAAGGCCTTAAGTGACACATTAGACCAACTGAACATAATTAACATTTACAGAACGATTCATCCCAGAACACCAGATTATACATTCTTCTCTAGTGCACATGAAACATTCTCAAAAATAAACCCTGTGTTTGGATACAAAACAAGCCTCAACAAATTTAAGAAAATTTAAATCATACCAAGCATATTCTCTGACCATAAGGCTTTGAAATTGGAGATGAACTGCAAAACCAAGCAGAACAATCCCAAATTTTTGGAAATTAAACAACATTCTACTAAAGAAATGACTGGGTCAATGAAGAAATAAAAGGAGAGATCAAAAACTACATAGAGACAAGAGAGAATGAAAACACGACATATCAAAATTTTGGGAATGCAGCAAAAGTGGTAATAAGAGGGAAGTTTATATAATTACAGGCCTACCTCAAAAAAAAAAAAACAAAAAAAAAAACAAGAATAATCTCAAATAAATGACCTAACGTTTCACTTCAAAGAACTAGAAAAAAAGGAGTAAATGTAGCCCAAAATGAGAAGAAATATTAAAAATTAGTAAAAGTTAAACAAAAAACAAAACGGCAATAGGTAAAATTAACACGTTGCGTACGGATCACGAGAATCTTCGTTTTTTCCGTGTCCCACTGCACAAAGGAAGCTGCGTTCTGCAGTATCACACCAGGAGGGATTACTAACATCATAGGTGAGTAAATCCTAAAAAAATTCCATAGAAAAATAATAAATGACTTAGAAGCATTTACGCTTTAAAGAGAAGAGTGCATTTTAAAGTAGTTTCTTTTAAAAACCTGTCGGAACAGAGGGGTATGAGAGATTTAAACCCCGCCGTATGCAGCGTGTTAATGTGATAAAAGGCTGGTTCTTTTAAAAGATGTAAAAAATTGACATACCTCTGACTAGACTCAACAAGGATAAAAAAGAAAAGAGATTACATCATACAAAGGTCGGCATGAGGTGAGCCTCTTGAAATCTCTGAAATTTACAACAAACTGAACAGCTACAATTCCACAAAGGACTCCCTGCTAAGCAGATGGGCAAGACTAAAAGATGCACAATTGAAATCATCTAAAGGTGGGCAAATTGGGCAAGCAGGAGAAGCATGAAGGGGGAAGTGCAGAGACGTGGGCAGCACATGGACTCAGAACACAGACCGAGCTCAGAGATCCAAGATCCCTATATTTCAGACTTACAGCAGTCTTGGGAGAAGGAAGAATTAAAGCTGCTAGCACACCCCTTATGGCCCACAATCCAGCCGGAGGGATGACCATGTGACATGGCTAAACCCAACGCTCATGGCAGAGACCTCAAAAAAATAATGATGGAAGAAGGGTGAAAACACCAGTTAAAGCCCTCACTGTCAAGCAGAGGACAGAAGGCATAGGTACTGAGCATAGCTGACCACTCCCTACCCTCCCAGAGCTCACCCCACCCCCAAGTGCCCAGTGCTGGAGCGGAATGGTAGCAGTGTCAGATCAAAAGAACAGAATATTTGCAACTATGAGAACTGTGGCCTGCAGCCACAGACCCCCAGCCCAACTAGTTCTGGTGAATGGGAGGGTGCCTTGGGTACAGGACTGGCTGTTCTGGTGGTCGCTGCCACTGCTCGGAGCCACCTCTCACAACCCAACCCACCACTGCCTCTATCTATCTGGGGAGATCCCTGCAGGGGTAAACAGCAGCTGAAACAAACAGGCCCTGACACTGGTGCGGGAAGAGTTTTGGAACATCAGAAGCTCTCCACATCCCGCTATGGAGGTGGTGCCCTAACCCAGGCAACCTACTCTCTGCATCCCCACACGGACACGGCGCCCTATGTCCCAGGCGGACTTTTCACACAGGAGAAGCCCGCCTTCCAGGAAATCCCCCCATTGTGTGAGAAGCCAGAATAGTGCAGACAAAACATAATGTCACAGTGTGAGAGGGAATAATAGGCTGCAGTCGGAGAGAAAATAAAACATTCTACCAACATGTACTGGATAACAAAAGAAAGACCTCTTCCTATCACCTGTTGAAGAACCCACACCTGTAGATATCCAGGAAGAGAAATAATAAAACATTAATTGTCATGAATAATAATTCAACAAGACAGCTCAGAAAGAAAGGGAAAAGTTTCCAGAAAATGAACTTAAAGATATGGAAATATGTGCCTTAAATGACAGAGAATTAGAGATTGCACTTCTGAAAAAATCAACAAGATGCAAGAAAACACAGACAGGCAGTTTAATGAACTCAGAAACACAATCAAAGAAAAAATGTATATTTTACTTAAGAGATTGATATTTTAAAAAAGAACCAAATAGAATTTCTGAGATTAAGAACTCAATAGAAGAAATGAAGAATGAAATAGCCAGCTTTGGTAGTATAGTTGACCAGATGGAGGAAAAAATCAGTGACATTGAAGTCAAAAATCTGGAAATGAACAGCCGGAAGAAGACAGAGACTTGAGACTTAAAAGAAATGAAAGAACTCCACAAGAACTTCCTGACTCCATCAGGAAGACCAATATAAGATCAATGGTATACCAGAAAGAGAAGAAAGAGAGAAGGGAACAGAGAGTATATTCAAACAAATAGTATATGAGAACATCCCAAACTTATGGAAAGAACTGGATCCTCGAATCCAAGAAGCAAATAGAACACCTAATTACCTCAACCCCAACAGGCCTTCCTTCTCCAAGACGCATTGTATTGAAGCTGTCAAAAATCAACGACAAAGAAAGAATCCTCAAGACAGCCAGGGAAAAGAAGACAGTACCTACAAAGGAAAGCCCATTAGAATATTATCAGATTTTTCAGCAGATATTCAAACTATTGAAAGAAAGAAATTATGAGCCAAGAATAATATACCCAGCAAAGATATCCTTTAGATATGAAGGAGGAATAAAGACCTTTCCAGACATACATGAGCTGAGGCTATTTTCTAATACACAACCTGCACTACAAGAAACAGTACAGGAAGCTATTCGACCACCATCAACAGGGACAATTTGTGGCAACCAAAACATAAAAAGGGGGAGAGGAAAGGCCTGACCCGGAATATGGGAATGGAGAAAGTAAGCATGCTGAAGAAATTGGAATACTATAACTCTCAAACTTTCTTTTACATAAACTTAATGGTAACCACTCAAAAAGAAAATCCAGAACTGAAATATATATTGTAATAAAAGAAACAGAGGGAAAAATCATAGAATACCACCACACATAAAAAATAGACAACAAAAAAGCGAAGAAATGATGGAGATACAGTCTTACCAGAAAACTAAAGATAGAACGATAGGAAATCCTCACATATCAATAGGTACCCTAAATGTAAATGGACTGAACTCACCAATAAAAAGCCACAGAGTAGCAGATTGGATCAAAAAACTAAACCTAACCACATGCTGTCTCCAAGAGACACATCTCAGCTACAAGGACAAGCATAGACTCAAAGTGAAAGGGTAGAAATTGACACTCCAAACAAATGGTATCCAGAGAAAATCAGGTATAGCCATACTGGTATCAGATGAAACAGACTTCACGAAAAAAAAGGCAACAAAAGACAAAGATGGACATTTCATAATGGTACAGGGGACTATTGAACAAGAAGACATAACAGTCATCAAAATTTATGTCCCCAATCAGGGAGCACCAAATTATACCAAGCAACTACTAACAAAACTAAAGGGAGAAATTGACCAAAACACAATTTTACTAGGGGACCAAAATACATCATTGACAGCTATGGATAGATCATCCAAACAGAAAACACACAAAGAAATAGCAGTCCAAATGACATATTAGACGAAATGGAAATAACTGATATTTATAGAGCACTTCATCCTAAAACATCAGACTATACATTTTCTTCTAGTGTACAAGGAACATTCTCAAGGATAGACTATATATTGGGACATAAAACTAGCCTCAGCAAATTTAAGAAGATTGAAATCATACCAAGCATATTCTCTGATCACAAGGATTTGAAATTGGACATCTACTGCAAAAAGAAAACAGGAAAACCCACAAATACGTGGAGATTAAACAACATACTTTTAAGAATGACCAGGTCAAAGAAGAAATTAGAAGAGAGATCAAAAGATACATAGAAACAAATGACAATGAAAATACATCCTACCAAAATTTTGGGGATGCAGTGAAAGCAGTTTTAAGAGGGAAATTTGTATCATTACAGGCCTATCTCAAGAAACATGAAAAATCCCAAGTAAATAACCTCATGTTATACCTTAAAGAACTAGGAAAAGAAGAACAAGTGAAACCCAAGGTCAGCAGAAGAAAGGAAATAATAAAAATCAGAGCAGAACTAAATGAAATAGAGAACAAAAAGACAATAGGAAAAATTAATGTGCCAAAGAGCTGGTTCTTTGAAAACATTAACAAAATTGACAAACCCTTGGCTAGACTCTCTAAGATAAAAAGAGAGAAGACACTAATAAACAAAATCAGAAATGAAAAAGGGGAATTTATAACGCATGCCACAGAAATACAAAGGATCATCCCAGAATACTATGAAGGACTGTATGCCACCAAGTTCAATAATCTAGAAGAAATGGACAAGTTCTTACAAACATATATTCTTCCTAGGCTGAACCATGAAGTATTGGAAAATCTAACTAAACCAATCACCAGTAAGGAAATTGAATCAGTCATCAGGAACCTTCCTAAAAGCAAGAGTCCAGGACCAGATGGCTTCACTAGTGAATTCTGTCAAACCTTCAAAGAGGATCTAATACCAGTCCTACTCAAACTCTTCCAAAAAATTGAAGAAGACACAGTACTCCCTAACTCATTTTATGAGGTCAACATTACAATGATGCGAAAACCTGGTAAGGATAACAAAAAAAACAAACAAACAAACAAAAAACTACAGACCAATATCTCTGATGAGCACAGATGCAAAAATCTTAAAGAAATTCTAGCAAATTGAATGCAATACTACATTAAGAAGATTATTCATGATCAGCAAGTGGGGTTTATCCCAGGGCCACAAGGAAAATACCTTAACATAATAAAGGCCATATATGCAAACCCTCACTTAATCTCATAATTAACGGTGAAAAACTGCAGCCCTTTGCTCTACGTTCAGGAACACAACAGGGCTCTCCCCTACCACCTCTGCTTTCCGACGTAGTGTAGGAAGTCCTCGCCAGAGCAATCAGGCAAGAGAAGAAATAAAAGGCATCCAAATAGGGAATGAAGAAGTTAAATTGTCACTCTTTGCAGATGACATGATGCTATATATGGAAAACCCAAAAGACTCCACCAAAAAGCTATCAGAAACAATCAATGAATACAGTAATGTTGCCGGCTACAAAATCAATATACCAAAGTCCATTGCTTTCCTATATGCTAACAATAATATCTCAAAAAAAGAAATGAAAAACAATTCCTTTTGCAATTTCAGCAAAAAGAATACAATACATAAGAATAAACTTAACCAAGGATGTGAAAGACCTATATGCTGAAAACTATATGACATTTTTAAAAGATATTGAAGAAGACACAAAGAAATGGAAAGACATTCCGTGCTCATGGACTGGAAGAAACAACATAGTTAAAATGGCCATATTACCCAAAGCAATATGCAGATTTAATACAATCCTCTTCAAAATCCCAATGGCATTTTTTAAAGAAATACAGCAAAAAATCATCAGATTTGTTTGGAACCACAAAAGACCCTGAAAAGCCAACGCATCTTAATAATAAAGAACAATGCTGGAGGTATCACACTCCCTGACTTTAACTTGTACTACTGGGCAACAATAATCAAAACAGCATGGTATTGGCAGAAAAACAGACACATAGACCAATGGAATAGAATGAGAACCCAGAAATAAACCCACATAAATATGGACAGATAATTTTTGACAAGGAAGCAAAATATGTACAATGGAGAAAAGACAGCCTCTTCAATTAATGATGCTGGCAGAATTGGATAGCCACATGCAAAAGAATGAAAGTGGACTTGCTATCTTTACCATTTCCCAAAATCAATTCAAAATGGATCAAAGACTTAAGCGTAAGACCTGAAACAATGAACTGCATAGAAGAAAACATAGGTACTAAACTTGTGGACCTTGGGTTCAAAGAGCATTTTATGAATTTGACTCCAAAGGCAAGGGATGTAAAAGCTAAAATAAATGAATAAGACTATATGAAACTTAAAAGCTTCTGCAGAGCAATAGAAACCATTGACAAAATAAAGAGGCAACCAACTGAATGAGAGAAGATTTTGGCAAACAGTGCCTCCAATGAGGGGCTAATGTCCAAAACATACAAGGAACTCATGCAATTCAACAACAAATAAACAAAACAAACAACCCTATTGAAAACTGGGCAGAGGACCTGAAGAGGCATTTCTCCAAAGAGGACATACAAATGGCAAATAGACATGAAAAAATGCTCAACATCACTAATCATCAGAGAAATGCAAATAAAAACCACAATTAAATATCACCTCACCCCAGTGAGAATGGCTATCATCAACAAGACAAATAGTAACAAGTGTTGGAGAGGCCGTGGAGAAAAAGGAACCCTCATACACTGTTGGTGGGAATGCAGACTGGTGCAGCCACTATGGACGGCAGTGTGGAGTTTCCTCAAAAAATTACGAATAGAATCGCCATATGACCCAGCAATCCCTCTCCTGGGTATCTACCCAAAAAATATGAAACCATTTATTCATAAAGACAAGTGTGCTCCAATGTTCATTGCAGCTTTATTTACGGTGGCCAAGATATGGAAACAACCAAAATGTCCTTCGATAGATGAATGGATAAAGAAGTTGTGGTATATATCCATAATGGAATACTATTCAGCGGTAAGAAAAGATGAAATAGGACCATTTGTGACAACATGGATGGATCTTGAGACTGTAATGCTAAGTGAAATAAGTCAGACAGAAAAAGCAGAGAACCATATGATTTCACTGATATGTGGTATATAAACCAAAAACAACAAAAGAGCAAGACAAACAAATGAGAAACAAAAAGTCATAGACACAGACAATACTATAGTGGTTACCAGATGATAAGGGGGAGGGGGATGGTAGATGAAGGTAAAGGGGATCAAATATATGGTGATGGAAGGAGAACTGACTGGGTGATGAACACAGCATGTAATTTAAAGTTGATGAAATACAGAATTGTACACCTGAAATCTATGTAACTTTACTAACAATTGTCACCCCAATAAACTTTAATTTAAAAAAAAAATTGAAGAAGAGACAATATTCCCTAATATATTTTATTAGGTCAGCATTACCCTGATACCAAAACCTGGTAAGGAGAACACACAAAAAAAGAAAATACAGACCAATATCTCTTATGAATACAGACGGAATAATCCTAAACAAAATTCTAGCAAATCAAATGCAACAATGCATTAAAAATATTATACATCATGACCAAGTATGGTTCATCACAGGGGCATAAAGATGATTCAACATATGCCAGTCAATCAATGTGATACTCCACATAAACAAAATAAATCAGAAATATCATATGATTATATCAATAGATGCAGAAAAAAGTGTTTGACAAGATACGAAATAGATTTATGATTAAAACACTTAATAAAATGGGTATTGGGGGCAGCAGTTAGCTCAGTTAGTTAGAGCGCAGTGCTCATAACAACAAGTTTGACAGTTGGATCTGCGAATAGGCCAGTGCGAGCTGTGCCCTCCATGACTAGACTGAAACAACTACTTGACCTGTAACTGATGGGTCCTGAAAACCACACATAAAATAAATGCAAGTTAAAAAAAAAGAAAATGAGTATAGAACAAAACACTTTAACACAATAAAGGCCATATATGACAAACATTCAGCTAATATCATAATAAATGGTGAAAAACTGAAGGCCTTCACTCAACATTCAGGAAGAAGACAAGGCTGTCCCTTATCACCACTGTTATTAGTATCAGAAGTCCTAGCCATAGTATCGGAAGTCCTAGCCAGAGCAATGAGGCAAGAGAAAGAAATAAAATGCATCTGAATTGGAAATGAAGAAGTAAAATTGTCAGTTTTTGCAGATGAATGATGCTATATATAGAAAACTCTAAGGACTCCACCAAAAAGCTATTAGAAACAAACGACTACAGTAAAGTTGCCGGATACAAAATCAATATACAAAAGTCCACTGCATTCTATGTACGAACAATGAAATCTCAGAAAAAGAATAAGAGAAAAATTCCTATTGCAATTGCAACAAAAAGAATAAAATACCTAGGAATAAACTTAACCAAGGATGTGAAAGACCTATATACTGAAAACTATAAAACATTTTTAAAACAAATTGAAGAAGACACAAAAAAATGGAAAGAGATTCCGTATTCATTGATGGAAGAATCAACATAGTTCAAACGGCCTTATTACCCATAGCAATATACAGGTTTAATGCATTTCCCATCAAAATTCCAATGGCATTTTTTAAAGAAGTAGAATAGAAAAATCGTAAGATTTGTATGGAACCACACAAAAACCCGAATAGCCCAAGCAATCCTAAAAAAAAAAGAACAATGCTGGAGGTATCACACTCCCTGACTTCAACTTGTATTACGAAGCAACAATAATCAAAACAGTATGGTACTGGCAGAAAAACAGACACCCAAACCAATGGAATAGAATTGAGAACCCAGAAATAAACCTACATAAATATGGACAGACAGTTTTCGACACAGAAGCCAAAAATATATAATGGAGAAGAGCAGCCTGTTTAATAAATGGTGCTGGGAGAATTGGAAAGCCATGCGCAAAAGAATAAAACTACACTGCTGCCTGTCACCATGTACCAAAATTAACTCAAAATGCATCAAAGACCTAAACATAAGACCTGAAACAATCAACTGCAT
Source organism: Rhinolophus sinicus (assembly GCF_057876585.1). Classification (NCBI taxonomy): domain Eukaryota; kingdom Metazoa; phylum Chordata; class Mammalia; order Chiroptera; family Rhinolophidae; genus Rhinolophus; species Rhinolophus sinicus. The sequence continues at coordinate 29,343,115 of NC_142507.1, read as the reverse complement.
AGAAGAAAACATAGGTACTAAACTTATGGACCTTGGGTTCAAAGAGGATTTTATGAATTTGACTTCAAAGGCAAGGGAAGTAAAACCTAAAATAAATGAATGGGACTATATCAAACTTAAAAGCTTCTGTCCAGCAAAAGAAACCATCGACTAATAAAAAAAACATAGAAAGAGACCATTGACAAAATAAGAGGCAATCAAACGAATGGGAGAAAAATTTTGCAAATAACATCTCTGATAAGGGGCTAATATTCAAAATATATAAAGAACTCATACAACTCAACAACAAAAACAAACAAACATGGGCAGAACACCTGAAATAGACATTTCTCCAAAGAAGACATACAAATGTCATATAGACATATGAAAAAATGTTTAACATCACTAATCACCAGAAAATGCAAATAAAAACCACAATGAGATAACACCTCACACCAGTGAAAATGGTTATCATCAAAAAGACAAATAATAATGAGTGATGGAAAGGCTGTGGAGAAAAAGGAACCCTCATACACTGTTGGTGAGAATGCATATTAGTGCTGCTGCTATGAAAGGCAGTGTGGAGGTTCCTCAAAAAATTAAGAATAGAATTACCATACGACCCACAATCCCTCTCCTGGGTATATATACAAAAAATCTGAAAACATTTATCCATAAAACTTTATGGGTTCCAATGTTTTTGCAGCATTTTTTACAGTGGCCAAGACATGGAAACAAAGTGTCCTTCGACAGATGATTGGATAAAGATGTGGTATACATACACGTCTTCTGGAATACTATTCTGTCATAAGAAAAGATGGAATCATACCATTTGCAACAACATAGATGGATCTTGAGATTATTATGCCAAGTGAAATAAATCAGAGAGAGAAAGTCAAGAACCATATGATTTCACTGATATGTGGTATATAAAACAACAAAAGAACAAGACAAACAAATGAAGAAACAAAAGCTCATATACACACAATAGTTCAGTGGTTACCAGAGGGTAAGGGAATAGTGGGTTAATAGATAAGGGTAAAGGGGATTAAATATATGGTGAGGGAAAGAGAATGGACTCTGGGTGTTGAATACACAATGTGATATATAGATGATATATTACAGAATTGTACACCTGAAATCGATGTAACTTTACTAACAATTGTAACCCCAATAAACTTTAAAAAAATAAGACTCAAAAATAAAAACAGAAAGGAAAGAGAAAAAGTTACAATGGAGACCAAGGAAATACAAAGGACTATACAAGAATATGGTGAAAGACTATAGACCAAATTCAATAACCTAGATGAAATGGACAAGTTCTTAGAAATATATAACCTTCCTAGACTAAATCACGAAAAACTGATAAATACAGAGGGTGTATACAAAACATGTATACACATTTTTAAGAAAGGAAAAAATTGTATTAAAATTGTAATACTCAATATATACCAAAAATGAAAGATCAATATAAGTCACATTTGACTTATGCAATCACAAGAGGTGCTCAAAGTGGTTACCATCAGTGTAATTTTTATACAGTTTTTTTCCCTGTCTTAAAATATGCATATGTTTTTTCTTTATTTTGGCACCCTGTGTACAAAGACAGAACAACGGTAAGAAAATTCAAGCAATTATCAAAAATCTTCCAAAATGTGGGGCGGCCAGTTAGCTCAGTTGGTTAGAGCACAGTGCTCTTCACAACAAGGTTGCCGGGTCAATCCCCACATGGGCCACTGTGAGCTGTGCCCTCCACAACTAGATTGAAACCACTGCTTGACTTGGAGTTGATGGGTCCTGGAAAAACACACTTAAAATAAATAAAAGTTTAAAAAAAGAAAATCTTCCAAAATATAAAAGTCCAAGAACAGATGGCTTCACTAGTGAATTCTACCAAACATTCAAAGATTTAATACCTATCCTTATCAATATCTTCCAAAAAAACTAAAGAAGAGGTTATACTTCCTAACTCATTTTATGAGGCCAACGTTATTCTTATACCAAAATCTGGCAAAGACAAGGCAAAAAAAAAAAAAGAAAATTACAGACCAATATCTCTGATAAATATAGATGCAAAAATCCTAAACAAAACACTAGCAAAATGAATACAATGCTTTAAAAAGAGTTTACATCACGATCAAGTAGAGTTCATTCAAGGTGCAAGGATGGCTCAACATGCACAAAACAATCAATATGATACATCACATTAACAAAATAGAGGACAAAATTCATATGATCAGGTAGCCGGTTAGCTCAGTTGGTTATAGAGCATGTTGCTACTAACACCAAGGTTGCCACTTTGAGCAGTGCCCTCCTTAAAAAAAAATTCATATGATCACATCAATAGATGCAGAAAAAGCATTTCACAAGACACAACATCCATTTATGATTAAAACACTCAATAAAATGGGTGTACAAGGAAAGCACCTCAAAATAATAAAGGACATATATGGGAGACCCTCAGCTAATATTATAATTAATGATAAAATAAAAAGCTTTACCTCTAGGATCAGAAACAAGACAATGATGCCTACTCTCACCAGTTATTCAACATAGTGTTGGAAGTCCGAGCCAGAGCAGTCAGGCAAGAGAAAGAAACAAAGAGTATCCAAATTGGGAATGAAGAAGTCAAATTGTCTCTCTTTGCAGATGATAGAATTCTTTATATTACAAAGAAAAACACCTAAAGACCATACCAAAGTCTATTAGGAACAATAAACAAATACAGTAAAGTTGCAGGATACAAAATCAGTGCACAAAAATCCACTGCCTCCCTATATACTAACAATGATATTTCAAAAAAAGAAATGAAAAAAAATTCCATTTGCAAAAGCAACAAAAAGATTAAAATGCCTAGGAATAAACCGAACAAAGGATGTGAAGGACCAATACACTGAAAACTACATTATTAAAAGAAATTGAAAAAGACGCCAAGAAATGGAAATATATTCTGTGTTCATGAATTGGAAGAATCAACATAGCTAAAATGCACATATTACCCAAAACAATACACAGATCCAATGCAATCTCCATCAAAATCCCAATGGCATTTTTTTAAAGAAATAGAACAAAAAAATTATCAAATTTCTATGGAATTACAAAAGACCCCAAATAACCAAAGCAATCCTGAGGAAAAAGAACAAAGCCAGAAGTATGACAGTTCCTAACTTCAAATTATACTACAAAGTGACAATAATCAAAACAATATAGCATTTGCGGAAAAACATACACACAGACCAATGGAAGCAAAATTGAGATCCCAGAAATAAACCCACATATATACGGGCAATTAATTTTTGACAAAGGAGCCAAAAACATAAAATGGAGGGGGAAAAAAGAAAAAAGCCTCTTCAATAGGTGGTGCTGGGGAAAAAAAGAATGAAACCAGACTGCTATCTGTCACCATACACAAAAATTAACTCAAAATGGACCAAAGACCTAAGTATAAGACCTGAAACAATAAATTACGTAGAAGAATGCATAGATACTAAACTTATGGCTCGCTTCAGCAGCACATATACTAAAATTGGAACGATACAGAGAAGATTCACATGGCCCCTGTGCAAGGAATGATACTAAACTTATGGACCTGGATCTCAGAGAGCATTTTATGAATTTGACCCCAAAGTCAAAGGATGTAAAAGCAAAAATCAATGAATGGGACTACATCAAACTAAAAAACTTCTTTATAGCAAAAGGAACCACCAACAAAAGAAAGAGGCAACCAAGCAAATATAAGAAGATATTTGCAAACAATACCACTAATAAGGGGCTGATAAAAGTGAACTGGCATCTTAAAATGCTTACCCATAGAGCTGGGAGGACTATGGGTGGAGCTGGGCCCCTTGTTGGCTCTTTGGTCCTGAATTCCTGTTGGACTTTATGGTAACTACTAGGGGAGGGATGCTAATAAATAGAATACCCATCTTGGAACCGAGGTTATTCTTCTTCACATGGGTAGCTGGCTGGAGCCCCAGGTGGAGGTGTGCAGCATGGATCTATACTGCAATGGTGGTTTTTTGTTTATTTTTCTTTTCCCAAACAAACCACTCTTTTGGTGGACTTTCTGGAAAGTTATTTTTGCCAGTCAACAGGGCTTATATCCAAAATATGTAAAGAACTGACACAACTCAACAAAAAAAAAAATGCAGGGCTGGCCCGGTGGCTCAGGTGGTTAGAGCTCCATACTCCTAACTCCAAAGGCTGCCAGTTTGATTCCCACATTAGGCCAGTGGGCTCTCAACCACAAGGTTGCCAGTTCAATTCCTCGAGTCCCTCAAGGGCTGGTGTGCAGCACCCCCTGCAACTAAGACTGAACACGGCACCTTGAGCTGAGCTGCTGCTGAGCTCCTGGATGGCTCAGTTGGTTGGAGTGTGTCCTCTCAACCACAAGGTTGCCGGTTCGACTCCCACAAGGGATGGTGGGCTGCGCCCCCTGCAACTAGCAACGGCAACTGGACCTGGAGCTGAGCTGCGCCTCCACAACTAAGATTGAAAGGACAGCAACTTAACTTGGAAAAAAGTCCTGGAAATACACACTGTTCCCCAATAAAGTCCTGTTCCCCTTCCCCAATAAAATCTAAAAAATAAATAAATAAATAAATAATAAAATAAAACAATTTGTTTAAAAAAAATGCAAACACTCAACTTCACTAGCAATGGAAATGCAAATCAAAACCACCTCACACTTGTTAGAATGGCTATTATCAATAAAGCAAGAAATAACAAGTGTTCGAGAGATTGCGGAGAAAAAGAAACCCTCATAACAATGCTGGTGGGAATGTAAATTGGGACAGCCACTACGGAAAACAGTATGGAGTTTCCTCAAACAATTAACAATAGAGCTACCATATTACCCAGCAATCCCTCTTCTGGGTATCTACCCAAAAATTTTGAAAACATTTATTCGTAAAAATATATGTACCCCTATGTTTATTGAAACATTATTCAGAGTAGCCAAGACATGGAAACAACCTGGGTGTCCTTTCATGGGTGATTGGATAAAGATGTAGTATATATATATATATATATATATATATATATATATATATATATATATATATAATAGAATACTACTCAGCTGTAAGAAAAGACTTTAAAATATTGCAATTTTTGACAACATGGATGAATCTTGAAAATATCATGCTCAGCGAAATAAGTCAGATGGAGAAAAACAAGAACCATATGATTTCACTCATATGTGGAATATAAAATAGAAACAAATGAACAAACAAAACAAACAAGCAAAAACTCACAGACACAGACAACTTTAGTGATTCCAGAGGGGAAACGGGGTGTGGGGAGGTTGAAGAGAGGAAAGGGGGTCAAATATATAGCTATGGAAAGAGGCTAAAAGCTTTGGATGATGAGCACACAATGCAATATACAAATGATGTATTACAATTCTGTAAACTTGAAACTCATATAATCTTACTAACCAATGTCACCCCAATAAATTTAATTTTTAAAAAGCAAACAAATATTAAAATTAATTAATTTTTAAAAGAGGTACTCAAAATGGAGGGGGAGGGGAGGCACGGGATGCAAGGCTCCTAGCACCAGCATGGGCCAGGGAACTGTATCCTACACAACTACACTGAGAAACAATGGCTTGAACTGGAGTGGGGGGGGGGGGTGGAAGAAAGGGAAAAAGATCTATTGTATTTTTATATGGTAGCCACAAACAATTGGAAAATAAGCTTTAAAAACTCCCTTTATAGTATCATCAGAAACCATAAAATAATTACGAGTACACTTTTAAAAAAACATCAGTGACCTCTACATTGAAAACTATAAATCATGACTGAGAAAATATAAAGAGGTTCTAAATAAAAATAGAGATGATATGTCTTGTTCACATGTAGAAAGAAACAATATTTGCTAAGATGCCAATTCCCATCAAATTGATCTATACATTCAACTCAATTCAAATAAAAATCTTGAAAATTTCTTTGTGTAAAAATTGACAAATCAATTTGAAAACATATGTGGAAATTAAAGTACCTAAAATAGCCAAAACTATTATAAAGAAGGCAAAGTCAAAGGATTTGTATTAACTGATATTAAAGCTTAAAATACAGCTACAGTAATCAAGATAGTATGTTTTGGAAAGCATGATAAAAAAAAATGGATCAATAAAACAGAACGGAGAGTCCAAATAGACCCATAAAGGGTCACTGATCATTGACAAAGGTGTTGTCAGGGCAATTCAGTTAAGAAAAGACAGTCTTTTAAAAAATGGTGCTAGAACAACTGTATAAGTTTTAGGGAAGTCAGGTTATAAAGGAAAGGAAGGAAAATGAGGGAGCAGGAGGGAAAAGGCAAAAAGTAGACTTTGCCTTAAGGTCTACTTAACACAACATTAAGAGGCTGAAAAGGATTTTTAAGGGAGCCCAAATTTTTCAGTAAAATAGGGAATAAAGTCATTTGCAGAGAGCATACAGGGTCAAAGAACAACCCAGTGTGAAAGACAGTAAAAATATGTAGAATTCCTGTGGGGAATTTTCTTCACTAATAATTGTTATAATCATTATTTTAATTGATTCTACTCTGAATTACTATCAAGGCACTTGGCTTTTGTTGTTGTTATTTCAAGGCACTAAACTGAGCTCAGAGGCTATTGTAAATGTGTCCATCATTCATTTGGTTGAATAAAGAGCAAAGGGGAGAAACAAGTAACCTGCCATTGTTTCCACTTCCACAGAGCAGGGAGAACTTCTACTCTTCCAAGAAAAAACTACAGAAGGTACACTTGCAGCTTCCCCTGCTCTTCTTCCTGTCCAGCGGGTTGAATAATAACTTCACTGATTCACAAACGTGGAGAAATGACTGAGCCTTTTGGTTTAGTCCTTCCCTTTTCCCCCTCCTTCTTTCAGATAGATTATGTCCCCAGGATACCCCTGTTCTCTTTCTCTTCATGTGGTTTTGAAGCTCTGTCTATGACAGATTTGTTTAGAAGCAAAACTTTTGCCTGCCCAGATTTGACTCCAAGTCCTTGAACCGATACTCTATATTTTAAGTAAACCAATAAACAGAACTCCTCTGTCCCTCTCCCAGGTTCTGAACAAATTGAGAAATAACGCATGGGATTCAGAAATAAGGGAGGGGGAGGAGGGAGGAGGGCAGGGGGGAGGGGGCAGGGGGGAGGGGGCAGGGGAGGAACATGCATGGTCAGGCAAGTTAAGAAAGTTTTTATTGTAAGAGACAAAAGTTTATCAAGCAAAAGATGGCTACAGCCCAGGCTGCATGTCTAAAGAAGACTTACAGCCCTGAAGGAGGGGGTGAGGAGGATATTATAGGGACTGTGCTGACAGGGTAGCATTGTTTGAACAGAAAATGCTGACTGCCTGACAGCCAGTAGCTGTTTTGTGGCGTTTTCCATTATTGCAAGTTTGGCTCTGTCTGCAGGTGCAGGTCAACAGACATCTTGTTGTTTTCTTGTAGACCTGACTCTGTAAGTCAAGGTCTCTGAGACCTAACATTCAGAGACCTAACATTAAGTCCAGGTCTCTAACATTCAGAGACCTAACATTCCAGCCCTGTTTGTTATTAAAAAGGAGAGGGGGCTGTCATGTCTCTCTTCCGTAGATGCTTCAGGCTGAACGGGGATAGCAAAGGATGGGGACATTGTGGAAGGGGTTGGTAATATTGTTGTAAGAGAAGCATTTTACAGATAGCTCCATTTGCGAACACCTGGAGTAGGCTCTGCAGGAATTGGGGAAAAAGGCAGAGGAGGCTGGGACCAAAGGCTAGGACCAAAAGAGATAATGATTAGAGGCCCTATGAGGGGAAGAAGCCAAGGGCCCCAGTTACCCATAAACCACTGCTTTTTGTGGCGGTCTCTGTTTTTCTGGGCCTGGGTGAGGTCCTGTGATAGGCTTTGAAAGTGGTGTGAGGAGACTTCTAGCCCTGCTGTTCCTATCGCTACCCTCACAGAGATGCTCAGTGACACTAGGAGTGGAATAAGGGAGACAGCCCTTTTTTGGCACATAAGAGTGTATATGGGGACAGGTAGAGACTGATTATTAGGGGTGATCTGAATATCTGGAGAAAGTAAAACTAGGGTGCAGGTGCCTGTCCAGTTGGTGGGGAGGCAGGTGTATATGGAGGTTCCACAGAGGAAGAAGAGGCCTGAGGGACCAAGGCAGGTGAACATGTTGAGGTAGAAGAAAGAGGTTAGGGTTTTTGTGTATTTCTCGGGGGAGCTTTTCTTGTCCCAAATATCAAATGTGTCCAACACTGTGGCTCCCATGAGGGGCTGTACATGAATGCCGGGTGTACAATTCTGATGTCTAAAGAGGTGGAGTTTGAGTGTATCGAAGTAAAAGTCAGATGGGTCAAATGGAATAGGTAGCTTAGGACACTTGGATCCCTTTTAGCCGGTATGGGGGAACCATGGGGGAAGTCTAATTAGGGTCTGAGGCCTCCCCTGACAGTATATGTTAGTTGTTCCAGTGGCATTGAGGCTGGGACGGGAGGAGAAGGGGAGTGGTTGTTGGAAGAAGGAACCTGTAGAGGAGGTGGAATAAGTAAGAGAGGGTGAGATAGTGATGGTGGTATTACAGAGATTGGGGTCTAAGGTGCCCACAGGGCTGCTGGTGGCCTGTGAGTGGGAGATGTAGGGGGGGCTGCGGTGGCAGATGTGAGTTAAGACACTTAAGGGGCCCACAATGGGCCTAAATTTGTCATGGGCCTTGTCTAGAGCATCGGTGAAGGTTTTCAGGTATTGTGTTGTTTTGAGCTGGTATTGGCTCGGGAAGGAGTTATATATAGCAAGTGGTGGATTTAGAGTGGAAGGCAGGTCTGTGTTGGACTTTGTAGAAGAGGAAAGTAGAAGTATTAGTCTATATCTGAGCTGTTACAGGATGGCAGCAAAGAGTTGAGTAGAGGTGGATAGGCAGAGCCAGCAGTCTTAAAGGAGTAAGGGGAATGACTAATTTAGAAGACGATGAGTTAGACTGAGGTTCCAAGAGATAAGGGGTGTAATGGTAGGGAAACTGTTATGAGAGGGAAGAGTAACATTATGAAGACAGCTATGGGAGGTGGGGGGGCTTATGTCCCCTCTAGGGTTGAGAAGATGGTGATGGAATCCCATGGGTAAAGTGTTCTTGGAGGTAAGCATTGAAAAGGAGCTCTAAAATGGACCTGCAGAGGTTAAGGGGAAAGGTGGAGATAACTGAGAGGATTTTGAGGGGGAGCGAAAGAGCCGGGAGTGAGGTTGGGGTTCTTTGGCTTGTGCAGCAAGGACGGGGCAGGGGCAGAGGTCACTGTTCAAGAGTTTTCCGGTTTTTCTTTAGGAAGCTTGTGAAGTTGAAGCCAGATGGGGCTCAGGACTGAGCAGCAATATCGTGGAGCCTGGATGTTCGTGTGGAGCAGCAGGACAGGCGGTTCAGCCGTTTTTATAGCCTAGAGAAGTGAAACTGGGAGGGGTAACCCAGCAGCATGGCCATAGTGGGGGTATTGAGAAGGATCCGGAAGGGCCCTTTCCCCCATTTTCATAAGTCTGAGGAGCTGAGGTCTTTGAGAAGGACCCAGTCTCCTGGGACTAGGGAAAGACAAAGAGAGGAAGTGTCTTGAGGTCAGGGAAGAATGCAGTCTGTGTGTTCCCTAAGGATCTGCCGAATGAAGCTAAGGGCTGGGAGCTATTAGGAGGGAGGTTGACTAGTAGGAAAGGGCTGCTATACATGAGCTTGAAAGGACTGAAGATGGGGGCCCAAGGGGAGGCACACATTGGGCAGAGGGAGAGGGGTAGGATGGTCGTCCAAGGTTGTTGGACCTCTGGGAGAGTTTGGTGAGGTGAGATTTAATGATGGAGTTGGCTTTTTTACTTTACTCGAGGATTGGGGTCTGTAGGGGATATGGAGTTTTAGTATACATCGAGGGCTTGCGAGACCTGTTGTGTGATCTGAGAGATGTAGGCTGGGCCGTTATGAGATTGAATGGAGATAGGGAGGCCAAGTTGAGGAATGATTTGTGTGAGGAGGATGTTAGGGCCCAGATGAGCACAATGAGTTCTGCCTTTTGTGAGGTCGTCTCTAACGGGGGTGGGGGGGGTTGTGTGTTGATAGTAGTGGTGGGGTGACAATGGCATAGCCAGCTATGCAGAAACCATCAGAAAGGGTGGAGCTATCATTGACAAACCAGGTGTGATACAGACTGGGAAGAGGGTAGGCCTGAGAAGACCCCTAGCCAGGAGCTATAGGACCTTTTGACGAATGAGAGGGATGGGGTATTGGGGTTGGTTTGGAAACGAGGACGGATGGCACAGCTTGATCTTGACAGGACAGTGGTGTGAAGCGATAGAAGGGGTGGACGTGTCCCAAACAACAGGATCGATGAGGGACGGAGGTAAGAGGATCTGTATTGGAGTGTCAGAGTGGGAGAGCATGAGGAGAAGGATGGGTTCAGGGTCGGGCGGACAAAATTGAAAGGAGGCCCTGAATTTGGAGAGTGGGACACCTGGGGAGTACTAGAAATGAGTGGTAAAAACCAATTTATGAAGTGATCAAGTTAGGGCTGTAGTAATTAGAGATTGTGAGATAAGGCCGTCAATTCCAACAATGGAGATATGGGAGGGATGAATAGGCCCTGAAAATTCGGGGAGGACGGAGTAGGTGGCCCATGTGTCTATTAAGAAGAAGATTGGCTTACTTGGCACGAGAAGAATTACCCTGGGCTCTGCTGTTGTGATGGAGGAGGGAGCCGGGAGCCCTGGGCTCCATCAGTCTTCCATGGCTAAGCCAAGAAGGCTAGGAAGATTGAGGTTGGATCCTCCTGAGGAATGGGGGATGGTGGAACGACTAGGTCCCAAAAAATTGGGCAGCCTCGTCCATGGACTGAACTATGTTAGGGGCATTGACCTGGAAGTTAAAGTTCTTATCTAAGGGGCTGAAGGTGGTTACAGAGTCCCTCATGGGAATGGGCTGGAAGCCTTGTACAAGAGTCATCTGTAGCTTAATAGACTTGATTCTGGAAGAGATAAACTTGACAAGAATGTTAAAAAGGTAAGGTCCAAATAGGAGTAGCCCAAGGATAATGAGAAGAGGAACAGTAAAGGTGAAAGAAGGAACCATAACTAGGGTCCGTAAGAGTGAGACGGGCATCCCAGAGGGGTGTAAGTAAAGAGGAAAACTGGAGCTCTTAAGATAAAGGTAACATGAGCAGCTCCAGGAGTCTGGGGTTAGTCATTAGTAGTGATCAGTCCTCGGAGAGTGACTTGTCTATCTGTTCGAAGAGGAGCTTAAGGTCTTCAGTTGGCTCACAGGAACAGGAGCAACAGTCTTTTTTCGGGGGAGTCCTGTGGAGACTTTAATAAAACAGGTTTGATTTGAAGGGAAGGGGACCCAGCTACTGACTCTCTGTAGCTTGATAGTAGTTGGGGTGTTTGGGGGAACTGTAAAGAGTCCCTTCCATTTAGGAGTTAACTGGGCTGTTAAAGACCCTTCCACCTCCAGGCTTTTAACATTACTTGGTTCCCACTGTACAACTTTACAACTTTAAGGGATGCAACGGGTAGAGGAGTTGGACTGGGGAAGGTGCCAGTCCTTACATTTTGAGTGCCTGCTGGACTTTTCCCAAGTTAATAATATAGAAAATAACAGAATTGAGGTCAGAATCCAAAGCAATGGGCAGCAATTAGAGCTAGGGCTTAGAGGTCTCCTGACAAAACTTTTTCTAGAGTCCTTTTTAAGACTGATTTGTTTGTTTTATATTTTTCCTGAGGCATAGGCCAATGGTAGGGAACAGGCTCAGTAAAATGATCCCAAATTTAGGGCTTTTATCTTTACAACTGAGTAGGGTTTAGAGGAAATATATAGGTCCAGAGTAAGTGGTCAAGAAAGAATAAATGGCTTCTATATTAATCACAAAATTAACAGGCTTATCTGTCACATCAAGGGTCACCCACAGTTCCACCCCTGCGATTACAACAGCTTGGGAGCCAGCGGGAACTTAAGGCCCAACAGTGGTAACAGCCATTTGTGGTGAGAGAGTTGGTCCCTATTCCCTTCAGAACAGGGAGCAATCCCTCCCCCAGTACCCTTTTAGTTTGCATTGGGGGCATGGCTGGGTTGGAGGATTAGGGCATTCCTTACTTCAGTGGTCTGGCGTTTCCTCTTCTGGGGTTTCTGAGGTGCCCTGAGATGGCTTCAGCCCTGGGTTGTCTATAATTGCGGCCAAAAATCTGGCCTGTCTCTGGTCTTGTCCCACTGTTCCTTTATCACTTGTTTTTACTGTCTCAGTTGTTATAGATATTTACACAAATTTCCTGTCCTTCTCCAGATTCTGTGGCTTTTTATTAAGATGTAACAATGGATCAGAATTACTATAATTTGCTGTTAGGTGAGGGAAAATATTAGGCCAAGCTTAATGAATTTACCCTAACTTATCTAGTTAAAAACATTTAAATTATTGTTTATATTGGCTTATATCTGACATGAGAAAGGTACATGAACACCAGTAGTCCTAGAATATAGAAATTATTGTGATGCCATATAGAACCTTTGTTTTTTAGGTAGAAAACTTTTTTATATTAGTAGTAGACCATTAGTCTAACAAACTTTGTCTTACTTAGCAGAGAGCGAAAACTCAAATTTTGTACTAGCTTTACAACCTTAATTTTTACTGATAACCAAAAGCAAGTAATTAGCACTTTCCCTGGTAAATTGAGGAATATATTTTGTAACCTTCAAAAGCATAGGCTTTTGTAATGAAATACATGATATATTAACAGATCTTAATTTATCTCTTTATGTTCCTGTGACAAGAAGCCTGTGATCCATTGTTACATCTTAAGAACTAGATAAACTCAGACCTGTCCAATAACTGGTGCTTAAGTATTTTGTTATTTTGAAATACTTAGACAGTTAATAACTTTTATCATTTAACACAACTTAGTGAAACCAAGAAACCAGCCTTAGTATCAAACATTTCCTTAGATCACGTGATCCTGAGAAGTGGTTGTTAGTTTTTATTATCTTAATTAATATAACCACTTAATCTCTTATTTTTAGCCAATTAAATATTATAAACTGGCAATACCACCTAGAGGCAAAACCATTAGAATATATATAAAACATAGACAAGTATAAACCTTACAGACTATATACATAAACAGAACTACCAACAATTGTAGCGAGGACCTAAGATATTACAGTTGCTCTTATAACTGCAGGAGGCTATGATAAGGAGTGGGGGGGCTTGCTGCCTGGGTTTAAAAGTGTCTCTTTTTTTTCTCTTCAGTTACCTCGGCCTCAAGCAGAGGCTGCAGCAGCCTTTTGTTTACATTTGAAGTTATCTGCAAGACCTTGAACGTTACTGAGAGTTAGAGAAACCTTTTAAGACTTACTTTTGTCAAGTTCCTGAATATAGAGTCGGTGTACCAAACAATTTTAAATACATGACTTAGGGGGCTCACAGAGGGTATAGATACATCCCCTTGCTCTCCCCTTAATAGGAGGCTCTCTCCTCACTCTGCTCACTCCATCATTCAAACCTTGAGGACCTCACATTCGGTCCCTGCCAAATCTACCCCTCTCGGTTGTCTCCTCCACAACTTACACACCCTTGGGTTCAACTTACAGGAGATCCGGCCCATATGACTTATCTTTTACTATAGCAGTGCCTGACCCCAATATAATTTCTGTCACTGCGACAGAAAGTGGTCAGAAATTGCCTATGTCCAGATTTTCTTTACTCTTCGAGCTCTACCCTCCATCGGCGAAACCTACAACACTTTCCAAATTCTCCTAGCCCACTCTAAGCCTTCTCCTCCTCCAGATAAAACTCCTTCCTTTGACCCAGCTGACAACTGGGCCCCTCTTCCTCCACCCCATACCCTACCATAACCTCAGCCTAAACCTTCTCCCCGGAACTCCAGCTCCTCATTTCAGGAGGATTTAGTTCTGTGAGTACTCTGGTTTATGTAACTTACTTGTTTATTTGCCTCTGGTCTGTCTTTAAAACATTACCTTTTCTGTAAAAATCTATCTGGGAAACGTAATAAATTGGCTAGAGGTATAGACAAGGGAATTGGAATAGACTTTAGGTGCTGCAGAAAACTTTTTGTTAAGGGCTATTCCTAGTTTTGTGTCCTCTTTTAAAAATCTGGATGCTCTTACATTACATTGTAATACCTCTGTTTCTGCTCACCAGGAAATAAAGAGAGTCTCCAAAGCAAATAGAGCTCTCTCCATCTGTGAGAAAAAAAGCCCCAGAAGGTGGTTTGCCTACAGAAGGACAAGGCCCTCAGCTAGCTCCAGAAAGGCACTGTAATAGCAGCCTATCTGTGCAGGAAGAAACAACATTTTATTTTTGTTGTTGCTGCTGTTAATGATAATTCGATGTGGGGGCTTTTTTAAAAAGGAAAGACAACATCTTTGTTTTAAATCCTTTGCTTTTATAATACCTTTTCTATCAAGCTGGAAATTATTTACAATACTCATATGAAATAAAATTTAATATCACGAATTCTGTAGTGGAATAAGCTCCAAGGACCCCAGAGTTGGGAGATAAATAACACAATCCACTTTAGAACTTTGTTTCAAACCCCCACTTTTACACTTTGCCTACCAAACCATGCTATTTCTCATTTCTCTGAAATGTTTAAGAAATCACTTGGTTAAAATTAGTGGCTTGCCTCAGTCCTTCAGATACGTCTTTGCTACTATGTACAAATCCCAAAAGGACTTGAGGCTAGGCATAACATGTGCATATGGCCAGGATGGGTTGGAGGGGTGGGAATAGGTGGTTAATACAAACAAAATTACCTCCTGACTTCTTCAGGAATCCAGGAGAGCTGATTGTTGTTCAGATTAAGCAGGATCAAATTTTGTAAACCATCTGTTAGAAAATTTAGAAAATTATTTTAGTCACTTTAGCTATATTTTAGAAAATAATTTTTAGCCACTTTTCTATATACCTTTGTTTTCCTTCTGATTTCTTGCCTTGGCTAAGGTTCTTTGTAATGCTGGTAACAGATGACTTCTTAAACTAGCTTAAACAAAAAAGGTGAATTTATCACAAAATTACAATGCTAAATTAGGTTCCTGAAGACAAAAGTTACAGCCAGGCTACTGCGAACTGGAACCGGAAACTGAAAGGCACCAGAACCCAAGCTTTTTTTTTTTTTAACTTAGAACAACAGTACCATAAATGTTTGTTGAGCGAATGAAGTCCAAAGGTTCTTCTTTACTAGAAACATTCATCCATCCAACAAGAAACTGCCAAAGGAAATCAGTCAAACACCCAATGCCTACATTTGTCTGTGAAGCCCACATTCAGCTCAGCCACGTGTGCACACCCAAACAGACCAATGCAGGCACATGTAACAAATTCTCTCTGCACGTGTGCACAGCTATCCAGCCATGTGTTTGTGTGTGTGTGTCCTGCACATGGTTCTGTGTCCTGTGTCTCGCCACTGCACAGTACCTCCTTGAGATTGTCCATGATGGGAATCTCTTGGGGGCCGAGCAGCTTGAACTCCCTGGTGAAGAGGATGAAGCAGATGTAGAGTGTGTTCAAGTGTCTGTGCAGCTGCAGGGCCAGGGTCTCCCTGAACTGGGATGAGTAGATGTGCGCTAGCACATGGAACAGGTACTTGCAGATCTTTACCAGAGATTTGAAGGAGCTGGAAAATTCTCTGCTGTATTTCATGATACATTGTCGTCGATGTTGGTCACCAGCTTCTGCATGGACCTCCAGACTAAGTAGATGTACTTGCGGGGGAGAGAGGGGCACAGACTGTGCACTTGATCGTCTTACCCAGCTCTTCATACCAGTAGCACTGGGTGTCGCACTCGGCCATCATCTGGCACACCTATCTTGTGCAGAGCTCTGATATGGTGCTATCCAGGCAGGATGATACAAAGAAACACTGTGGCTTATTGAAAGGTCAATTTTCTAGGGCGGTACCACTAGATGCTTGAACTCGAAGTTGTTGATTCCGTACTTGGTGTACTCCCCCTTCAGGTACAGTTCTTCCATTGGGCTTCTCTTTAGACTTCCTCACGAGCCAGTTCATGGCTGCGCAGGTCCGTCACCCTGCTGCCCCACATGCTCAGCCCTCAGACCACAGCAGTGGTGAGAGTGGGAAGTCATATTAATATAAATATATTTATATATATACAAATAATATATACATGATGTTATACAATTATAAAGTCATATACTATATGTATTGGAGATACACACACACACACACACACACACACATACACTCCTTCAGTCCTTTGTCTTGGTAGTCATAAAAAAGCTCATGTTTAGGTCTCCTGGGCTTCAGATGCTTCTTCTGAACCACTGAATCAGGTTGTGATGTCCAAGGAGACCCAAGACCTACTCCAAGGTAACAGTCTTCCCCACTTCTAGCTTCTTAAAGTCTGGTAGATTATACACGATCTGGGAATCTCTGCAGAACACAGAGTGCAGAATATAGTTTCATTTGTCATTATAGCTTTTCTCAGCTTCATACTCATATTCTTTCTCCCTACCTAATTCTTTCTCTTTTGAACAGATTTTCTCTAATTTTCCATGTATTCATAGCCATCCCACGACTCCTGCGTTTGAATGTTCACAGACAGGACAGACAGAGTTCTCAAACTGAAATGCCTACAAGAACCTAACTCAGCACAGCAGGGGGCCTGGATGGAAGTGTACCTGGCCAAAGTGTGCTGAATTGGAGAGCACGTGCCTTATCTGACACAGCAACAGAGCCAGCTCCTAGCACTTGCTGTCACAGCAATGTGATTCCAATGTTGCCTAATCTTTCTTTTTTAAAAACAGACAAAAAGAGCAGAAATCCAGGCTCTTTTATGAATTTTCTTGATCTACAAATGGTGACATTAAATTCAAAATTTTAAAAGGCAGACAAAACAGAACCAACCTATTTGTGAACCAGATTCGGCCCATCGGCCACCAGTTTGCAACCTCTGTCTTCGTTCAGGTGATTAGTTCAAACCAACTAAACTGTTTCAGATTCTATCACAATCCCCAACAAAGGATTTATGACTGACCCAGTTTAGGACACATATCTAGCCCTAATCCAATCTGCTCTGAACAGGGGGACAGGGTCATGTAATACATGCTGGACACTGCTCAACTTCATGACACCAAATTGTTTCTGCACTTGGATAATCAGGACTTGTCATAGAACATAATTTATGTCAATCACATGGGCTTTTTCAAAGTTCAAGAGCCCCAAATTAAGAGATATAGAAACCAAAGACATTCAGGGCATTGTACACAGATTATGTATATTTTATAAACCTCAAATTTAAGGGCGACATAAGAAAAAAATTTCTTTCTAGAAACCTAAATTAACCTTAATTAGGTTGTTTAATACCATTTGTATACATCAGGTTTTACTTAAGCTTGTCCCATCAGTATAGTTCATAAGATAATATTGACTATTTGTTTTCATGCCCTTAATTTTTTCTTATGTAAATTATTTTCTTCCTGAGTAAACTGTAATTGAATGCTGAATCTATGGTTTTGTATATATAATGTGCATAAAGATCGATAAGTGTTTGTTACAGTTTTTATCTCAAGGGAAAATATTCCTCCAAGATATGTGATCTAAGATTTTAAAGTACTTTAAAGAGATCTACCAGAGTCTATTTGTGCTATTTGCCAAATATATCCCTAATTTACTGTCCCATGCAATAATACCCTTAATAAAGGCTACTTGATGATGACAGGGATTATATATAGTACCCACACCTCAAAAGTTCACAGAACCTTATAAATTCTATAATATATCTCTAGTTTTTCTATTGGGGACAAAGACATAGAGTGATGAAGAGCCTTACTGGAATAATGGAGCTATAAAAATCACATGGATTTCTTTGTCATGCATTCTGTCCTTAAGCCCACTCTACCTACATTAAATAGGTAGAGTTTCATACTGAATGGAAAAATTATAGGTTTAAAGGAAACAAAAAGAAAAATAAATAAGAATGTCAATTATTGGATCCCCTATCATTTCTTTAAAATTCTCCTCAAATTGATTTAAACTTAGCATCTTGATCAAAGATCGTGACTTAGTATCTGAGGGAGAATAAAAAGTGTGAAGAACAAGGAAAGCTGTAGAAAACTCTTCTCGATTTGATTTCCACTAGTTTTCACTTTGGCACAGAGAAAGGGCACACAGATGCAAGAATCTAAATGTACACTGATTCTGAAAAGGGGAAAATTCCCTAACACTAATGCTTACTTATTTTCTTAGGTCTATGTGTAAAGAAATATATAATACAACATTGAAAAAAGAAAACCCAAAACACCTTAATTTCAAGAGCAGTGTGTAAATATCTCTAATAAAAAAGATTAAAATATGTGAAATTCCTTTTTCACTTTAGTTCCAAATTATTAAAAATAATAAGGGGACTAAGTTTGATACTATAAACGTTATTTTTGTTGGTTAACTTACCACATGCTCCAGATGCAAATCTACGAATCCTATTTCCAAATAAATGGAGCGTCTTCAAGGATGAAAGGTATTTCACCTCTTCTGGAACTTCTTCTAAAAGGTTGTTTCCCAGATTTAGTGCTGTCAACTGCAAACATATAGAGATTTAATGGACTCATATATTATCCACCTTCAAATGAAAAAAAAAAAAAAATAAGCCCCTTCACTGAGATCCATGTAACCTAAAAAAACTCCAGCATGATCCTAAACAATTATTTCACATATACCAAAAATTATCTTTGTAAAATTCATTTGAGCTTATGCTCAAACACTTTATGATAATTAAAACACAATTTCATTTTAAATTAAACCACTTCATTAAAATTGTATTACAAACCATTCCAAGGGTATTTAATAACATAATTAATTCATAACTCACTCGAGGTACTAAGAATATCCTAACATTGTGATCCATAGACTCAAAACAATTAAAAACTCAGCAAAGGAGCTATTTTCCTGAAATCAGAAATATAGCCAAAGATCTGAGGTCCTCCTGTCATACTATTCCCAAATGAACTTTTTCATTAAGACCAATAAGACTTCTTTATTACGTGGATACAGCCAAGGTTAAGGGGAGGGCTTTACCACCACTCTGTGTGATCACAAATTTCATAAGAGAAACTACTGACACAGTATGGTAGGGTAGGGAAGATCTGCCCTGTGTGCACCTGTCTTCCTAATGACAGAGTAGTTAGACCTAGGAAGTACTGCACAGAAGAGGAGTTAGAAAGATTCTCCTTGATCCTTTAATCCAATAAATCAGTGATATAAGATTGTCCCTAAAATATATTTTTTCTTTGATTTAAAATCAAATAGTGCCTTCTAAGATACAAAAAGTCTTTCCTTTCACACCCAAACATAATTTACCAATTGTCGGGCAGGAGACCCTGCTCGCTGCGCCATTTGTCGTGCGGGAGACCCTGCTCGCTGCGCCATTTGTCGTGCGGGGCGGCCTGCAGGGTCTCTGGTCCCGCTCCCCACGTAAGAACGCAGGATACGGTGAGGCCAACAAGGAACACCCACGGAGCCATAGGTAGGGGAGCCATACCACCACGGTCTCACTGGAGGCTGGGCCCACCGGACGCCGACCTGCCATCCGCTTTTCCGCCAACTGACCGACCGACGACTCTTCTCCACTCTCTCCTCTGTTCCTCTCTCTCGGCTCTCCTCTTCCGCTCTCTTGGCTCTGCTCGGCTCCTCGGCAATCCTTCGTAGCCGCAGCAGTTATACCAGCAGCCAATTGGCTAACCGGCCACAGCCGACGGCCAATCAGCCACAGCCGACGGCCATTCACCACCCGAGCCAGCACCCCTTCACGTGAGGCCGAGAGCCTGTAAACTGCTCTCCGGGGCTCTGTCCCCACACCATTCATATTTCACTACCAGCTCTATATAAAGGTGAAATTAAAATATCCAGGCATGCCTTGTTTTGTTGTACTTCACAGATGTTGCGTTTTTTACAAATTGAAGGCAAGACCCTCCACTAGCAAAAAGATCACAACTTGCTTTACTGTGATTTTCATTATGTGAGCTGAAACCAAACCAGCAATAACTCCAAGATATGTCTGTATTCGTGCAGCCATTCTCATGAAAAAACTTAATCCAGAGTCTGTGACTGTATTAGTTTCCTATTGCCACTGTAACAAATTACCACAAATTTAGTACCTTAAAACAACACAATGCATTATCTTCAGTTCTGGAAATCAGCTGTCAGAAACGGGTTTCATTGACCCAAAATCAAGGCGTCAGTAGGGTTTTGTTCCTTTCTGGAGACTCTAGGGGAAAATCTGTTTTCTTGCCTTGTCCAGTTTCCAGAGGCTTCCCACATTCCTTGGCTTCTAGTCTGCCCTTTCATCTTAAAAGCCAGCAATGATTGGTGGTCTTTCTCAAATCACATCACTCTGACGTTCTCTTTTACACTCAAATACCCTCATAATTACACTGGGCTCACGCAGATAATCCAGGACAATCTCCCCATCTCAAGGTCAGCTAACAACTCAAATTCCTCTGCATCCTTGATTCCCCTATGTAACCTAACATATTCACAGATTATGGAGATTAGGATATGGGCATTTGGGGAACATTATTTGCCTACCACAGTGACTATTTGAAGTTTTTTTGTGTTTGTTTGTTTGTTTGTTTGTTTTCCCAAAAGAAGGTAGATTTCATTCTTTTGCCTAAATTTAGTAAAAACAAAACAAGAAAAACATAGCAGCTGGCCAAAGCTGAAAGCCCAACAAAATCTCTGCGATATTGATGAGGAATACAAGAATGTGGGGAACTGTTAAAGGTCTGAGATTTCATGCAACTTGCAAAATAACAGTTAATCTGCCACCATTTC
Organism: Rhinolophus sinicus; assembly: GCF_057876585.1. NCBI lineage: Eukaryota > Metazoa > Chordata > Mammalia > Chiroptera > Rhinolophidae > Rhinolophus > Rhinolophus sinicus. Next base: position 29,322,339 of record NC_142507.1, on the reverse strand, counting down.
ATAGATGCTGGTAGAAAGCTCATGACCCCTGAGAAAGAGACAAAGGAAAGTTTATTACCCACAGCAATAGCAGTGCCCAGAATATTGCTATTTTTGCACCAGCAATGCAGAGTATCTGGATGTGCAGTGGTTGGTGTTACAGCAAAGGAACCATGAGTTTAGGGAACCTAAATCTTTTAAAATGAGCAGTAATTTTCTATGCCTGTCCTTTGCTCCAGAGACACTATCTCTAGTTTCCATGGCTTCTGCTATATAAACATCCTTGAAAAGTTAGTCTAGAACAAAGGCAGTCAGTACCTCTGCTTACAAGATGTGCAAAAGCATGAGAGACTCATGAAGATTGTCTTCAACGAGGAGATGGCAATATGTATTTTTTAAATTGTTGCCAATTTTTTATTTTTGTAAATTTTGTTAATGGCAATATATATTTTTAAAGCAAATACGTAACAAGGAATAGAGCTTGTGATTTTCCACACCATCAGTGCTTTGTAGGTATTTTTGAGGGCACCAACTATTCATGCTATGTCCTAAATTCTCATGCATGAGTTTTATTTTTGTCGCTGTGTTTTACTAAAGGTATGGCCCAAATATATGAAGATAATACAGTAATTTGATATCATGGTATGTCAAAGGACACCGCAAAATATAATCAAGGTTGACAATAAAGGGGTTTGTTTTATTTATTATTTGATGCTTAGAAATATATCCACAAAAACATCATGAAAAATGTGCAGGCTAAGTTGCCCATATAACCATTTCTAAGGAAATAGGTGGGTCAACATTCATTTAAAAATATGCAATATTTTAGTGGTTACCAGACAATAGTTTAGTAATTACCGGAGGGTAAGGGGTGGTAGATGAAGGTAAAGAAGATCAAATATATGGTGATGGAAGGAGAACTGACTCTGGGTGGTGAACACACAATGTGATTTATAGATGATGTAATACAGAATTATATACCTGAAATCTATGTAACTTTACTAACAATTGTCACCCCCAATAAACTTTCATTTATAAAATAAATAAATAATAAAAATAAAAATATGCATTGTATGCCTACTATGAACCACTAGTTCTAGGTGCTGAATATAGAGAGATGAATAAGACATGTAAGATATATTTACCCTAAAAGCATTTACACAGTAACAGTGAGAAAGCAACAATTGGATGAATGAATGAATGAATGAATGAATGAATGATTGAATGGCTAAACAAATTAATAAGAAAAATAACAGACAGTACTAAGTGCTGTATAGATGACTTTTAAAATTAGTGATTGATTGATCAAGGAAGCCTGTCTTAGAAGTTGATATTTAAACTGAGATCTGAGTGACAGTAAAAAAGGAAAAACAGCCAAAATAAAGACCCCCAAACAGGAACATTATTGGTGTGATTGAGGAGCCAAGAGACGCAGCTGATGTGGCTGAGCATAAAGGGTAAAGGGAAATTCAGCAAAAAATGAGGTTGGAAAAATATACTGGGGCCAGATTATGTATTGTTTTGTAAACCCGGGTAAGGAGTAGGGATTTTACTCTCAGTGCGATGAGAAATGACTATAGGATTTTGAGCAATTGTATAGCATTATTTGATTTGTGTCTTAACAGGAGTACTCTGAAAGGTGTATAAAGAATATTCTACAGGTGGAGCAAGAGGTGAAGCACAAAGATAACACAGACGCCATCACTGCAGTGGTCAAGATGAGAGATGACGATGGCTTGGGCTTGAATCTTTGCCTAGATTCTTTCTCTGCTCTCTTCTGCTTCCTTTACACCCTTACAGGTTTGTCCTAGATAGCACAACTTCAATTAAATGTAAAAATCTCTGACTCAGGCTCTCGAAGATATGAGGTGTGATCAAACAATACAGTGAAAGTTTAAATAAAACTTATTACAGTAAAAGACACAATGCCATTAATCCCCCTCAAAATATTCCCCCTCCCTTCAAACACATCCCATCATTCTTGCCGCTTTCTGAAGCAGTTCTGGAAGTCCTCTTTCATGACTGTCTTCAGTTACTCTTTGTAGCTGCCTCAATGTCCTGAATAATTTTGACTTTAGGGAAGAGCCAGAAGTCACGCTGTGCCAGGTTCGGTGAATAAGGTGGATGAAGACACACCACAATGTTTTTATTTGACAGAAATTATTGTATACCAGAAGTGATGTGTGACTCAGAGCATTGTCATGAGGAGGAGGATTTATGGCATACTTTAACACACATCTTCTCTCAACTGTAGCTCACACCTGACTGAATGCACCGAAAAAGTTGAAACTTGTCATACACTGTTACTAAGGTTCAATGTGCCACTTCCCGTGTTGAAGATCCCTGCCTTTCCGTTGGATAGCACTCGGCCAGCAGCATTCACCGTATTTTGTGATCACAACTGGAAGGCTACATTGCTTCTGGTATAGGACAATTTCTGTCAAATAAAAACATTACTGTGTGTTCTCATCCACCTTATTCACTAGATCTGGCACAGTGCAACTTCTGACTCTTCCCCAAAGTCAAAATGACCACGAAAGGTAAACGTTTTTAATCGATTCAAGACATCAAGGCAGCCATGACAGCACAACTAAAGACACTCATGAAAGAGGACTTCCAGAACTGCTTCAGAAAGTGTCAAGACGATGGTATAAGTGTGTTTGAAGTGAGGGGGAGTATTTTTTTTGGGGGGAGGGGTTAATGGCAATGTGTCTTTTACTGTAATAATTTAAAATTTAAACATTCACTGTATTTTTTAATCATACCTCCTACATAGTACCACAGAAGCATGAGGGGGGAAAAGGAAAAGCTATTTTAAGAAGGAAGCTGTAAGTCAAATCCCAGAGGAAGGTTAAGTAAAATAAAAGCATAGAAATAACCACTGGAGTTAGCAATGTGAAAATCATTAGTGACCTTGACAATAGGGATGAAGTATTGGAAAAGAAACTCTGAAGTGTGCTGTGGAGAAAATGTGAGAAAGTGAAGACAATGACTAAAAGACAATATGTTTTCAAAGTTTTGCTATGAAGGGACACTTCATAGGGAGATGGAGAGTTCATTTCCCCCTGAAATAAAATATATTACAGCTTATTACATTCTGATGGAAATAATCCTGTAGAGAATGAGTAACTAATGATATAAGGAGAAGGATACTTAATCAAAATCCTTTAGAAGATGAGAGAGGATAGGCTGCAAAGTACAAATGAGTACTTGCCGTAGATAAAAGTAGGGACTCTTCATTGGGGTAATAAGAAAGAAGGTAGAGAAGATGTGTGCAGATCAGAGCACTGGATCAACTTGGTGATGGAAAGATGAGGGAATTCCTGACTGACAGTGTCTGTTTTTTCAATGAAATATGAAACAAAGCTGAGAGGAGATGCAAGAGGTTTGATGAAAGGTAATTTTGAAGAGCAGTCTAGGGAAATGTAGTAGGTTGACTACATTTCCATTGTTGGCTTTCTGATTCAACTTAGCCGCAGTTGGTTTTCTGATTCAACTTATCTCCCGAGAGGATATAAAATGAATATATGACCTGAGAAAAGACACTTTCTCTGGGTGACACATTAACTACATGGCCCTTTGGCTAGAAAAGGCTACCATGTGAAATTCTGAGATCCACAATAAAAAATATGACATGTAAAAGATGAAAAGTGTTCAACTAAAACCCTCAAAATTTAAAGGATTTCAAAGTTAAAACTAAGATGAAGTGAGCGAGACTGGGATTTTTCTTGATAGAATAGGATAACTAAAAGATCCATTGATGGCCTTCAAATTCATAAAGGTATCTTAAAGACCAGGTGATATTTTGTCACTGTGGCAAATATGTCAGATTTCCAGCCTAGATTATGTAAGTGGATCTAAAGAACAAACTAAACAAAACAGAAACAAACTCATAGATACAGAGAATATTTTAATGATTGCCATATTAGAGGGGGCAAGTTGGGGGAGGTGAAAAAGGGGAAGGGATTAAGAAGTACAAATTGGGGGCCGGCCCGGTGGCTCAGGCGGTTAGAGCTCCATGCTCCTAACTCCAAAGGCTGCCGGTTCCATTCCCACATGGGCCAGTGGGCTCCCAACACAAGGTTGCCAGTTCAATTCCTCGAGTCCCGCAAGGGATGGTGGGCTCTGCCCCCTGCAACTAAGGTTGAACACGGCGCCTTGAGCTGAGCTGCCTCCCGGATGGCTCAGTTGGTTGGAGCGTGGGCTCTCAACCACAAGGTTGCCAGTTCAATTCCTCGACTCCTGCAAGGGATGGTGGGCAGCGCCCCCTGCAACTAAAATTGAACACGGCACCTTGAGCTGAGATGCCGCTGATCTCCCAGATGGCTCAGTTGGTTGGAGCGCATCCTCTCAACCACAAGGTTGCCGGTTCGACTCCCGCAGGGATGGTGGGCTGTGCCCCCTGCAACTAGCAACGGCAACTGGACCTGGAGCTGAGCTGCGCCCTCCACAACTAAGACTGAAAGAACAACAACTTGAAGCTGAACAGAACCCTCCACAACTAAGATTGAAACAACAACTTGACTTGGAGAAAAGTCCTGAAAGTGCACACTGTTCCCCAATAAAGTCCTGTTCCCCTTCTCCAATAAAATCTTTAAAAAAAAAAAAAAAAAGAGCTACAAGTTGGTTGTTACACAGTAGTCATGGGGATATAGGATATAGCATAAGGAATATAGTTGATAATACTGTAATAACTATGTATGGTGTCAAATGGGTGCTAGATCTATCTGGGTGATAGATAAAAGGAGGGTGAGGGACAGGGTGAAAAGGTGAAGGGATTAAGAAATACACAAATCGGTAGTTATAAAATAGTCATGGGGATATAAAGTATAGAGAATATAATCAATAATATGGTAATGGCTATGTATAGTGTCAGGTGGGTAATGTTGAATAACTATGATGTATACCTGAAACTAATATAATATTGTATGTTAGCTACATTTCAATGAAAATCTTTAAAAAATAAAAATAAAATGTAAAAACTTATGTATTTGGAAGAACTAAGCATTTGGATGTTTGAGTGAGGGTAGGGGTTAAAATTTTCTGAATAACCAATATGGTTAAAGCATTCTATATGAGGTAGGTAATGTTGACAGCAACTTTAGAAGCTGAGAAAGATGAGGCCCATTGCACAGATGAGTCAAAGGAGGCACAGAGAGATTATGTGTGTTTTTCCACATCACCCAGATAGCAAGTAAGAGAGAAGGGTTGGGCCTCTTCTAGAAACCTGAATGCCCATTACAGGAAGAAGCTGAAGTCCTGGTAGGGGTGCAAGAGGCTTAATAAAAGCTTGGGCATAGAAGTAGAGGCAAAAGATGAATGAAAGGAGTGTGGAAGGAAGGAACTCATGAGGTGTCTCTATACCAGGACAGGATATAATAAACCAGGATAATAAATCCCCGTTTTGATAGAAAATCCAAGCTTAGAAAACAAGCATTACTTACTTGATGAAGGAAGAAGAGATTTATAGTGGGTAAGACAGGAGAAAGGACAGGCCTGACACTGACAAACAGTACAAATGGCATCAGATCCTTTCTTTTCTGCTAGGCTTAGAAAGTGAGACTCAGAATGCCCAAGGAAGAACTGATAGGGAAAGTCTTTGCATACGTACATCCCTCTTGTGTTCCTCTGTATAACACTTATCCTTCAGATCTTAGTTCAGCTGCAGTTCCTCAGGACCACCTTCCGTGACTTCTCTCACTAGAGACACTCACGGCATAATATAATCCTCCTTCATGGCATGTTTCACAATTGTATTATACATGTATTTGTATATCTGATTACCTTTCTCCACTAAACCTGAGAATAGGGACACATGAATGTTTTTGTTCCTTTTTGTATTCTCAGCATCTAGCAGAGTGCCTAGTCCATTGCAAGCACAAATAACTATTTGTTGGACATATGAATGAATGAATGAAGTTGATTGGGTTAGGGGGTCATCAAGAAGAAGAGTAAAAATATGAAAAGGAGAAACTAGGGACACAACAACTTTATAGACTACCCAACTCTACTTATTGTTTATGATCAATTAAAAAAGCTATGGCTGACCATATCTTTGTCCTGGTCAGCCACACATGTGGGAACACTGTTATACATTGTTCCTTATGATGCATGTCAATAATGCTGCACACAATTATAGATGATGGCTAGTTGTTTCTTTGGGGATTTTAAAACAATGGCTGATTTACCTAATGAGGGGCCTTTGTTCCTAGATGATGCCATAATCATGACAGCACTGTGTTTAGTTAAGCTAGATTTTGAAAATAGCTTCCATTCCACTCCACTCAAGTTGACATTCTATGGTTTAGTAGATGCCAGGCACTAGGAACAAGATAATGTCTCCACCCTCAAGAGCACTTCTTTGAAAATTTTTTATATTCCAGCACTTCATCAATCACAGGCCAAATGCATTCACCATAAATTATAGGACATTAACTCATTTTCTTTTCATGTTATTAGAAGTCAGTGAACTTTTCTAGAGTCGCATTAGTCAAATTAGCAAATAAAGAAGCAGTAGGATCTATGTGCTCTAAAGAACCTCCTCTAATTTTACGATTGTTGTTAGTTACACCATGACGGTAATATTAATCATAATAGCAATAATAATTTATTGCAAAGTTCTTATATGCCTTTACATATATTAACATTTAATTTAATCCCCAAACATGAAGACAGGGACTGTGTTTTCTTCACACCATTATCCTTCAGGATCAACATAGACACAAGAAGATGAATTTCTTAAAAGGAATGATATGTAAACAAACAGAAGGTGGGGATAACGTATGTAGTGTTCAAACCTGCCATCTTTAGGCAACCCAGTTTTTGTTTTTTGACACTATAAATTGAACACCACACCCTAGCAAATTTCACACAAATTGTTTAGAGTAATAAAACAATAAAGCTGAAAGCAACCTCAAAAGAGACCTCATTTTATTCACTGGTATTCACTAGTTGAGAGACCTTGAAAGTGACTTAACCTATTCCTGAACCATAAATTTTAACAATATGAGGGTTATAAGTTCCTTGAAAATGAACAGAGTTCCTAGCATTGTGCCTGGCTCTCACTAAATGATTGGTGTTTTTATTCTATTTGATACCATTTTGTGAGAAATTTAAAAGTATCATTTTTGTTTTAGGAACTTAAAAAATATCAAGACTATATTAATGCAGTGCATTCTGTGGAAAATATGGCCCAAAGGTCAGTATATTGGGGCAAATTGGACTACCTATGATGATAAAAGAAACATTAGTCCAAAATGTAAGCACAGTATAAACCAAAAAAAGTGGTACGGGGATAGTTTCAATTGTTATTAATAAAGTATCTGAAGCAACACAAGAAAGAGTTCCAACTAACTTTTCAAGAATCCATTTAAGGGGCTGGCCCCATGGCTCAGGTGGTTGGAACGCCATGCTCCTAACACCGAAGGCCACCCACCCAGTTCGATTCACACATGGGCCAGTGAGCTTGAGCTGCCACGGGGTGCCGTGGGCTACCAGTGTGCAACTGGTGACCGATTGCCCCAGCCGGGGGAGCGCAAGGCTCATAATACCAGCACAGGCCAGGTCTTAAACATGAGTGGGACGGGGGGGGAGGTGGAAGAAAGGGGGGAGAAAAAGAATCCATTTAGGGATTTTATAGAAAACTTTTAGAATAAGAATATAATTTTTGAAATATGACATATAAATCACCAAGTTATAAAAGGCCCCAAGGATATTTTATGGTATATGCATAGGTCATTCATCAATATTTCAGTTAAATACCCCAACATGCCCTGCCCACTTTCTCTGCTATATTTTTCTCTTTAGCACTAATCATTACCTCACATTCTATTTGTTTTTCTTATTTGTTTCTTATATCTCTTCTGAAAGAAGCTACACTCCATGAAGGCAGGGATTTTCATCTGTTCTGTTACTTGCTGAATCACCAATTCCTAATGCCAGAGTCACAAATGGTGCTCCATACTTGTTAATGTCTGGATTGAATGAATGAAGGCAGAATTGAGATCCAGTGAGATTAAGTGCCTGATATTTAGCTGGTAAGTGGCTGAACCAGCTAAGGTATCCAGGACTCCAAACTCACATCCAAAGCTCTGCAGCTCTCTACACTTTCTCTTTTCTTAAACTTTAGTCTGCCCTTTCTATTACCATCTGTGAAAATGACTGAATAGTATTTCTGAACTATGTAATCTATATCCATCTTTTTACTGTTTCTAGCACATTTTATTCAAGCTGTTTTAGAACTTCCATTGTAATGGGAAAATAGATTTTTTTCAAAATTCCACAACCTTGGAGACTCTATGAGAAAAATTGCTGGTTCATGAGTAGCTAAACAATAATGTCATCAGCCTGAATCTGCCTTACAAAGCACTTGAAGGGTAGACAACAAGAAGTCTAGTTCCAATCAGTTAAATTCTTTTTTTAAAGGTGTATTCTTAAAAGCAAGGGCTGAACTAAGCCAGCTCCCTACTTAAGAAAATTAAAAGTGAGCAAACAAGTCGAATTTTAGGATCTCTTCTAAACAGTAAAAAGATGATGAGGAAAGTAACTGGAACACCACAAGAAAACAAAGGAGTGATAATGAGACTCTCAGTCCTTTTTTCCTGAGGAAGTACATTTTACAATCTGTAATTTTTAACTAAACAAATATTAAATGTGAAGGGAGAACCTACATTTCAGATATGCAAGAGTTCAAAAACTTAATCACATATGCAGATTAGGATGGTGTCTAGAGACTTACTCCTACAAAACAAGAGAGTAAGCCAAGAAAGAGAAATGTAAGAGATACCCTGGGTTCAATTCAGGAGAGCTACAAAGAGATTGTCCTTGGTGGACAGTGTCCAGCAAACCTACATAGCTTAGATTGAGCTACAGGATGGAAACTCCTGGGAGACTCATTCAAGGAAAAACACACACTTGATAGAATATGTGATATGATCAAGTTTTAAATAAAATAAGGCCATGACAAAGGCAAAAGATACAAGAATAAAAGAAAGGCAATTAAAAACTCAAGGGAACAAAAATGGTATATAAGAAAATATAGAGGATTACAGCATAAAAATGGTGGCATGAGGTGAGCTTCTTGAAATCTTCCCATAAATTAACTACAAATTGAACAACTATAATTCCACAAAGGACTCCCTGCACAACAGATAGGCAAGACTAAGAAGCCCCGCAACTGAAATCATCTAAACATGGGCAACTTGGGCAAGCGGGGGAGGTGGCAAGGGGAAAGTGTGGAGACGTGGACCGTGCAGGCACAGGAGCAGACCAGAGCCCGAGCTTTGTTCCAAAGCTACCGCAGTCGGCGGAGAGGGAAGAATTTGAACTGCTAGTGCTCTGCTTACAACTCACAGTCCTGCCTCAGGGATCAGCATATAACACAGCTGAACCCAACGATCATGGCAGAGACCTCAGAGTAAAGACTGATGGAAGAAGGGTGAAAATGGCTGTTTTCACTGCCAAGCAGAGGACTGAAGGCTTAGGCATAGAGCCTAGCCGACCCCTTCCCACCCTCCCAGAACTCACCTCACCCCCACCCGCCCAATGCTAGAAGTAGAAAGGTAGCAATGTCAGATCAAAAGAACAGAATATTTACAGTTCTGAAAACGGCAGCCTGCAGCCACGGATTCAGAGCCCAACTAGTTCTGGTTAAGGGGAGAGAGCTTTGGGTGCAGGACTGGCGAGGCTGGTGGTCACCACCATTGCTCTGGACCACCTCTCACAACCCAGCATGCCTCTGTCCCCACCTATCTGGGTGGACCCCTACAGAAGTAAAGAGAGCCGATGAAACACACAGGCTCTGAAACTGCCGCAGGAAGAGCTTTGGAACTTCAGCTCTCCAAATACCCACACAGAGGCAGTGCCCTCTGACCCAGGTGACCAACTCACATAGGAGAAGCCCACCTTCCAGGGAATCCCCTCATTGTGTGAGAAAATATAACTGTGTGAGAAAATATTGCAAAGAAAATATAACACTACAGCATGAGAGAGAATAAAAGGCTGCAGCCAGAGAGAAAATAAAACATTCTACAAACACCTACTGGAAAACAAAAGAAACACCTCTTCCTATCAATCTGTCGCAGAATCTACCCCTGTAGATGCCTAGGAAGAGAAATAATACTTCATTAAATGCCATGAATAACCAAGGTAAAAAGGCACCTCAGAAAGGAAAGGAAAAGTCTCCAGAAAATTAACTTAAAGATATGGAAATACGGCACTTAAATGACAGAGAATTCAAGATTGCAGTTCTTAAAAATCTCAACAAGATGCAAGAAAACACAAACAGGCAATGAACAGTTCAATGAACTCAGAAACACAATCAAAGAACAAAATGAACATTTTACCAAAGAGTGAAATTTTTAAAAAAAGAACCAAATAGAATTTTTGGAGATTAAGAACTCAATAAAAGAAATGAAGAAGGAAATACCCAGCTTATGTAATATTGCTGACCAGATGGAGGAAAGAATCAATGACATCGAAGACAGAAATCTGGAAAAGACACAGATGGAAAAAGAGAGAAACTTGAGCATTAAATGAAATGAAGGAACTCTACAAGAACTTTCTGACACCATCAGAAAGACCAATATAAGAATAATGGGCATACAAGAAGGAGAAGAAAGGAAGAAGGGAAAAGAGGGTATATTCAAGGCCGGCCCGGTGGCTCAGGCTGTTGGAGCTCCATGCTCCTAACGCTGAAGGCTGCTGGTTTGTTTCCCACATGGGCCAGTGGGCTCTCAACCACAAGGTTGCCAGTTCGATTCCTTGGGTCCCACAAGCGATGGTGGGCTCTGCCCCCTGCAACTAAGATTGAACACGGCACCTTAAGCTGAGCTACCACTGAGCTCCCGGATGACTCCGTTGGTTGGAGCACATCCTCACAACCACAAGGTTACCGGTTCAACTCCTGCAAGGGATGGTGGGCTGTGTCCCCCTGCAACTAACAACGGCAACTGGACCTGGAGCTGAACTGCGCCCTCTACAACTACAATTGAAAGGACAACAACTTGACTTGGAAAAAATCCTGGACGTGCATACTGTTCCCCAATAAAGTCCTGTTCCCCTTCCCCAATAAAATCTTAAAAAAAAAAAAAAAAGAGGGTATACGCAAACAAGTCGAAGTAGTTGATGACAACTTCCCAAACTTATGGAAAGAACTGGATCCTCGAATCCAAGAAGCAACAGAACACCTAATTACATCAATCCGAATAGGTCTTCTCCAAAGCACAAAATTTAACGACAAAGAAAGAATCCACAAGTCAGCCAGGGAAAAGAAGACGGTAACCTACAAAGGAAAGCCCATTAGACTATCATCAGATTTTTCAGCAGAAACTTTACGAGCCAGGAGGGAGTGGAATCAAATATTCAAACTATTTAAAGAGAGAAATTATGAGCCAAGAATAATATATCCAGCAAAGATATCCTTTAGATATGAAGGAGGAATAAAGACCTTTCCAGACATACAGAAGTGAGGAAATTTTCTAACATACGACCTGAACTACAAGAAATACTGAAGGAGGCTATTCGACCTGAAATAAAAAGGCAAAAGAATACAAAACCATGAGTAGTATTATGAATAGACAGAAGCAGAAAATGGGAAGCCCTAAATCAAATAGAACACTATACACTTACACATAACATACAGAGTACAGAAGGAAAAAAAAAAAAAAACACTTAAGAAAAGAGGAAAAAGACATCTTGCTACTGCAGCGCAGAACTCAACTCACATAAGAAATAGAGATAATTTGTGACAACAAAAACATGAAAGGGGAGAGTATAAAAGTCTGAACTGGCACAAGGGAAAGGAGAAACAAAGCATAATGAAGAAAATTGAATACTCTAAATATCAAACTTTCTTTTAAATAAACTTAGTGGTAACCAAGTTCAAAAAACAATTCAGAACTGAAACATATAACGAAAAAAAAAGAAATAGATGGAAAAATCATAGAATACCACCACACGAATAATAGACAGCAATAAAAAGGCAAAGAAACTATGGAGACACACACCATCCTACCAAAAAACCAGACATTGAATGATAGGAAATTCTCATATATCAATAATCACCCTAAATGTAAGTGGATTGAACTCACCAATTAAAAGGCACAATGTACCAGTTTGGATCAGAAAACTAAACCCAATCGTATGCTGCCTCCAAGATACACGTCTCAACTACAAAGACAAATACAGACTCAAGTGAAAGGGTGGAAACTGATACTCCAAACAAATGGTATCCAGAGAACAGCAGGTGTACCCATACTGATATCAGATGAAACAGACTTCGGTATAAAAAGGTAACAAGAGACAAAAATGGACATTTCATAATGATAAAGGGGACTATACAACAAGAAGACATAATAGCCATCAATATTTATGTCCCCAATCAGGAAGCACTGAAATATAGTAAGCAACTACTAATAGACCTGAAAGAAGAAATTGTCCAAAACACAATTATAGTAGGGAACCTAAATACATCGACAGCTATGGATAGATCAATGAAATAACAGCTCTAAATAACACATTAGATGAAATGGACATAATTGACTTTTATAGAGCACTTCATTCTAGAACATCAGACTATACAATCTTTTCAAATGTACATTAAACATTCTCAAGGATAGACCATATATTGGGACATAAAACTTGCTTCATCAAATTTAAGAAGATTGAAATCATACCAAGCATATTCTCTGATCACAAGCATTTGAAATTGGATATCAATTGCAAAAAGAAAGCAGAAAAAACAACAAATATATGGAAATCAAACAACATACTTTTAAAGAACAACTGGGTCAAAGAAGAAATAAGAGGAGAGATCAAAAGATACATAGAAACAAATGAGAATGAAAATACATCCTACCAAAATTTTTGGGACACAGTGAAAGCCGTTTTAAGAGAGAAATTTATATCATTACAGATCTCACGAAAGAAGAAAAATCCCAGATAAATAACCTCATGTTACACCACAAAGAATTAGAAAAAGAAGAACAATGAAACCGAAAGTCAGCAAAAGGAAGGAAATAATAAAAATCAGAGCATAACTAAATGAAATAGAAAACAAAAAGACATTAGAAAGAATTAATGCAACAAAAAGCTGGTTCTTTGAGAAGATTAATAAAATTGACAAACCCTTGGCTACACTCACTAAGATAAAAAAAAGACAAAATGAAAAAATCAGAAATGAAAGAGGGGAAGTTATCATGGATGCCACAGAAATACAAAGACTCATTCAAGAATACTATGAAGGATTATATGCCACCAAATTCAATAACCTAGAAGAAATGGACATGTTCTTAGAAACACATAGCCTTCCTAGGCCGAATAATCACAAACTACAAATCTAAATAGACCAATAAACAGTAAGGAAATTGAATCAGTCATCTAAATCCTTCCCAAAAGCAAAAGTCCAGGACCAGATGGCTTCACTAGTGAATTCTACCAAACATTCTAAGAGGATCTAATACCCCTCCTACTCAAACTCTTCCAATAAAATTGAAGAAGAGAGAGGAGAGAGTACTCCCTAACTCATTTTATGAGTCCAACAGTACCCTGATACCAAAACCTGGTAAGTTTAACATAAAAAAATGAAAATTACACACCAATCCCTCTGATGAATACAGATACAAAAATCCTAAATAAAATTCTAGCAAATCAAATGCAACAATGCATTAAAAAGATTATACACCATGACCAAGTGGGGTTCATCTCAGGGGCATGAGGATGGTTCAACATATGCAAATCTATTAATGTGACACACCACATAAACAAAATAAAGGATAAAAATCATGTGATTATATCAATAGATGCAGAAAAAGACAAGATACAACATCCACTTATGATTAAAACACTTAATAAAATGGGTATACAAGAAAATACCTCAACATAATACAGGTCATTTATGAAAAACCCTCAGCTATACTATCAGAATTAACAGTGAAAAACTGATGTCCTTTGCCATATGTTCAGGAACACGACAGGACTGTCCCCAATCACCTTTGCTCTTCAACATAGTATTAAAGTCCTAGCCAGAGCAATCAGGCAAGAGAAAGAAATAAAAGGCATCCAAATTGGGAATGAAGAAGTTAAATTGTCACTTTTTGCAGGTGACATGATGTTATACATAGAAAACCTTAAAGACTCCATTAAAAAGCTATTAGAAACAATAAATGAATACAGTAAAGTTGCCAACTACGAAATCAACGTACAAAAGTCCATTGCATTCCTACATACTAACAATGAAATCTCAGAAAAAGAAATAAAATAAAAAATTCCTTTTGCAATTTAACAAAAAGAATAAAATACCTAGGAATAAACTTAACCAAGGATGTGAAAGACCTATATACTGAAAATTATAAAACATTTTTAAAACAAATTGAAGAAGACACAAAGAAATGGAAAGACATTCCATGTTCACGGATGGAAGAATCAACACAGTTAAAATGGCCATATTACCAAAGCAATATATGGATTGAATGCAATACCCATCAAAATCGCAAAGGCATTTTTAAAGAAAGAGATCAAAAAACATCAGATTTGCATGGAATCACAAAAGACCCCAAATAGCCAAAGCAATCCTAAGAAAAAAGAACAATACTGGAGGTATCACACTCCCTGACTTCAGCTTGTACTACAAGGCAACAATAATCAAAACTGTATGGTATTCGCAGAAAAACAGACACATAGACCAATGGAATAGCATTGAAAACCCAGAAATAAACCCACGTAAATAGGGACAGATAATTTTCGACAAAGAAGACAAAAACATACAATGGAGAAAAGACAGCCTTTTCAATAAATGGTGCTGGGAGAATAGGAAAGCCACGTGCAAAAGAATGAAACTGGACTGCTATCTGTCACCATGTACCAAAATTAATTCAAAATGGATCAAAGACTTAAGCATAAGACCTGAAACAATAAACTGCATAGAAGAAAACATACGTACTAAACTTGTGGACCTTGGTTTCAAAGAGCATTTTATGAATTTGATTCCAAAGGCAAGGGAAGTAAAAGCTAAAATCAATGAATGGGACTATATCAAACTTAAAAGCTTCTGCACAGCAAAAGAAACCATCGGCAAAATAAAGAGATAACCAACTGAATGGGAGAAGATTTTTACAAAATGTGCCTCCGATAAGGGGCTAATATCCAAAATATATAAGGAACTCATAGAACTCAACAACCAAAAACAAACAGCCCAATTGAAAAATGGGCAGAGTACTTGAAATGTTCTCCAAAGAGGACATACAAATGGCAAATAGACATGAAAAAATGCTCAACATCACTAATTATCAGAGAAACGCAAATAAAAACCGCAATGAAATATCACCTCACCCCAATTAGAATGGCTATCATCAAGAAGACAAATGGTAACAAGTGTTGGAGAGGCTGTGAAGAAAAAGGGACCTTCATACACTGTTGGTGGGAATGCAGACTAGTGTAGCCACTATGGAAGGCAGTGTGGAGGTCCCTCAAAAAATTAAAGAGTAGAATTACCATATGACCCAGCAATCCCTCTCCTGGATATCTACCCCAAAAATCTGAAAACATTTATCCATAAAGACAAGTGTACCCCAATATTCACTGCAGCTTTATTTACAGTGGCCTAGACATGCAAACAACCAAAATGTCCTTCGACAGATGAATGGATAAAGAAGTTGTGTGTGGGGAGCCATGGTTACAGCTAACTCTGAGCCTTACAGAATGGCTTGGTTTATGCTTAACCTGTTTCCTCTCCTGAGGCATTATCTCTGCCTGCACCTGGGGGGTGCTTACAAGCTGCTAAGGTATGAGGTGGGAATGGCCAGTTCCCGGACACAGAAGACTGATGCCTATCAGGATAATTGGTAGATTCTGTCATGGGATAATTACTTTTGGGAGTTTCAGTGATTTTGTAGTTTCTGTGAAAAAAGGTTAAAGATTTACATTCAGTGAGGTAATGCATTTTTGTGATTGTTAAGTTGCACGTACTCAAACTGTATAAATTGGTGAAGGAAAATAAACTCAGGGCTTCAGCATCACTGAAGACCGGCCGCATTAGCATTTGTATGAGTGTCTTTTATTTCATTGCCACTCCCCCATTTAGGTTCTGATCGACTTGTGGCGGCTGGCCCGCCACAGTTGTGGTATATACACACAGTGGAATACTATTCGGCGGTAAGAAAAGATGAAATAGGACCATTTGGGACAACATGGATGGATCTTGAGATTATAATGCTAAGTGAAATAAGTTTGAAAAAGTAGACAACCATATGATTTCACTGATATGTGGCATATAAACCAAAACCAACAAAAGAACAAGACAAACAAATAAGAAACAAAAACTCATAGACACAGACAATACTTTAGTGGTTACCAGAGAGTAAGGGGGGAGAGGGGTGGTAGATGAGAGTAAAGAGGATCAAATATATGGTGATGGAAGGAGAACTGACTCTGGGTGGTGAACACACAATGGGATTTATAGAGGATGCAATACAGAATTGTACACCTGAAATCTATGTAATTTTACTAACAATTGTCACCCCAATAAACTTTAATTAAAAAAACGATTGAATCATGGTTATAACTGAATATGTAAATATTATACATCTCGTAAAAGTAAGTTTAGAATTAATGAAGTAGAAGAGGTGAAGTACGGCTGAAAGTGAGTTACCGATGCTCACATAATCTTACAAATTGGGAGTTAAAAACAGACTGTAATTGATGAAAGAATAAATACAGGTGGAATAACATTAAGTTTAAAAGATAGCTATGGAGAAACTAAACGTATTAATAATTATGTTTGGAAGATAAAGAAGAGTGATGTCTAAAATGGATAAATCAAGAAAAAAAAGATGAGTTAAAAGTGATTACACAAAGGTTAGACAACTAAGTTCACAAAGTCATCCTAGAAAAAGTGCTACATACCTCACTGCTGAATAGCACTAAGGTCACCTTCAAAGTACTCCCCTTGGGAAGCTATGCAGCAACGCCAGTGCCTATTCCACCCTTCAAAGCAAATTTGGAACTCTTTCAGAGCTGTCGTTGTATTACCCTTGATGTCCTGAATGTCATCAAAATGTCTTCCTGTCAATATTACCTGTATCTTCAGATAAAGGAATAAGTCATTGGGGCCAGATCAGGTGAGCAGGGCGGGTGTTCCAATACAGTTATTTGTTTACTGGCTAAAAACTCCCTCACAGAAAGTGCCATGTGAGCTGATGCCTTGTCGTGATGCAAGAGCCATGAATTGTTGGTGGAAAGTTCAGGTGATTTCCATGTATCTTTTCCACGCAGCCTTTTCAGCACTTCCAAATAGTAAACTTGGTGAACTGTTTGTCCAGTTGGTACAAATTCATAATAAACAACGCTTCTGATATCAAAAAAAGGTTACCAACATCGTTGCAACAAGTTCACAACCTTGTCACACTTCGTATATCGAGATCAGGATTGAGAGTGAGAGCAAATGGGACAGAAGACAGTTGCTTTTCATTATAAACCTTTTAGAGTATTTTATTTTCTTAAAACAATGCACTGTGTTACTTTAACGGAAAAAAGTTCAAGCACAAGAGAATTGTTCCATGGCTCAATGAAATCCTAAATTCTTTTTCATGGAAACTCTTCTCTCCTATTAGAAAAGTCGAAATCCTTGTCGTTCTGAAACTACAAACGCATTTTTAGAAGGTACTATTAAAGGGGGTGTTTTTTAGTAGAACCTTATTTCTTGCAAAAACTTGGCCACACAGATTACAATATCAAATAATTTTATAAACCGAAAAGGAAATGAGGTAGGTGAACATAACAAAATAAAGTTTGTTTTGTTTGGTTTTGTCCTTTGTAACACTGTACTCAAAACCAATGAACTACAATGACTTACGAGGTTATAGGTTCTTTCCATGATAATGACAGTTTGCAAGTGAACAAAAGAAAAATTCCAAGTTAATATTCCTTGCCTTCTCCCAACCTCAAGACTTTTAGTAGCTGGAGTTTCACATTGTTTGGCAGAAATGTTTAACAGAAGCATCTGGGATTCATTCATGTCAACTGTTGCACTTTAAGAAAGGTATTCTTTATTTAAAATACCAACTTTCTTATAAACACCTGAAGCTGAAGCTGAATCATATTGAATGTCAACTATAACTATAACTATAACTATATATAGTGTATAGCCACGGGGGGGTGGGGGTGTCATCACTTTGTGAGGGGTGTAAATGTCTAACTATTAATTTTTTTGTACACCTGAAACTAATACAAATAAAAAATATATAATAAAGACTAATTCAGAATAAATGAATGTCTCCTCCTTCCCATTCCCTGACAACATTCCATTTCAAAGTTTAACCTACTCTAGGAAATTGAAATGGACCCCCCTTCCTATAGCCACAAGGTTTCTTCACTCCATATGCAAAAGCTTCAGGATAGTCCCCAGGGTGAACAGTATCTCAGGGATCCTCAAACCCACTTCCAGATGGAGTCTTCAAGGTAGACAAGCAGATCCAGGCTCCCAACCTTTTCCAGATGGCAGCGATCAGAAAGATGAGAATGGCACAGTCCTAATCCTCTGATTCCAGGTGTGGGCCAAAGAGCACATGAATAAGTTAAAACATCTTCTTCCCCTACCATTTGTAATTCCCTAAGGGGAAAGCCTCCTGATGCCTCTCTATACAGTAAGTCTCCAGAAGGTTATTATAAATCTCCAGAGATCGAAGACTTATTGTTCTCTCACCTCTTTTCTTTCCTACTTTCCATCCTCAATCTAGAAAGATATGCTATATCTCACCTGGGTCAAGGTGCTTATCTCTGGGCTCACTTTGGGGATTAGGTTATTTTGAAGGTCTAGAGTCTTCAGTCCAGGCAGTTTTTCTAATGTTGAAGGCATCTTTGTTATCTTCTTCCCATTCAAGGTAAGGATCTTAGTGCTTTTACCACCTTTCAATGCTCTTACTAACAACCTTTCAGCCATGGGCTTGGGAGAGAAATAGAAAAGGGAGAATATAATCATTAAGTTCCTTATTATGCATCTTTAGAACCTCTAGTTGCAGAATTGGTGTGTCATGGAAACAAAAACATTCTGAGATCTACCAGGTTGAAGGTGGGAGTCATCAGATAGTTTCCTGAGCAAAAAGTATGGAGGGGAAATAGCTTATTCCAGGTTAGGGGCAGGAAACGTTCAAAATGAGCCTGGGATACCTTATGCCAGAGACTTGGAAGTTATCTAAGACCAATGAGATCACATCAAAAGGACTCAGAAAGCAACTTCTAAGGACTCCCACAGCTCCGACATGGGAAAATTTGAGGATTAGAAAGAATAATCTAGAATGGAATGAAATACATCAAAATGTATTAAAATCTAAGATTTCATATTGGTACTTTAAAAATAAAACAAACTCACTGATTATATTGGAACTTGCTAGTGAACCAACTGATAAGTCTGAACATTGATAAAGGAAGAAAATGAGGGGCTGGCCTGTGGCTCAGGTGGTTGGAGTGCTGTGTTCCTAACGCCAAAGTCACGGGTTTGATTCCCACATGGGCCAGTGAGCTGCACCCTCTACAGCTAAGATTGTCAACAACCGCTCTCTCTGGAGCTGGGCTGCCGTGAGCAGCCAGAATTGGCGTGACCTGCCGTGGGCTACTGAGTGCTGCCGCAGGCTGCTGTGTACTGCCATGTGCTGCTGTGTGCTGCCGTGAGCCAGCAGCCAGCGGCCAGCATGAGTGGCCGTGGCTGGCTGATGATCAGCAACCAACTCTGCCTCAGCCAGGGCGGGGGGGGGGGGGGAAGCACAAGGCTCATAACACCAGCATGGACCACGGAGCTGTGTCCTACACAACTAGACTGAGAAACAATGGCTTGAACCAAAGTGGGGGTTGGGAGGGAGGAGTGAGGCAGAAGGGGGGAAAAAAGGAAGAAAATGAAGCATTTATTCTGCTTTTCCAGTACACAGTGCATTTATTTATTTTTAATTTTTATTTTATTAAATTTATTGGGGTGACAATTGTTAGTAAAATTACATAGATTTCAGGTGTACAATTCTGTATTACATCATCTATAAATCCCATTGTGTGTTGATCACCCAGAGTCAGTTCTCCTTCCATCACCATATATTTGATCCTCTTTACTCTCATCTACCACCCCTCTCCGCCCTTACCCTCTGGTAACCACTAAAGTATTGTCTGTGTCTATGAGTTTTTGTTTCTTATTTGTTTGTCTTGTTCTTTTGTTGGTTTTGGTTTATATGCCACATATCAGTGAAATCATATGGTTGTCTACTTTTTCAAACTTATTTCACTTAGCATTATAATCTCAAGATCCATCCATGTTGTCCCAAATGGTCCTATTTCATCTTTTCTTACCGCCGAATAGTATTCCACTGTGTGTATATACCACAACTTCTTTATCCATTCATCTATCGAAGGACATTTTGGTTGTTTCCATGTCTTGGCCACCGTAAACAAAGCTGCAATGAACATTGGAGCACACGTGTCTTTATCTCTAAATGTTTTCAGATTTTTTGGGTTGATACCCAGGAGAGGGATTCCTGGGTCATATGGCAATTCTATTCGTAATTCTTTGAGGAACCTCCACACTGCCTTCCATAACGGCTGCACCAGTCTGCATTCCCACCAACAGTGTATGAGGGTTCCTTTTTCTCCACAGCCTCTCCAACATTTGTTACTATTTGTCTTGTTGATGATAGCCATTCTGACTGGGGTGAGGTGATATCTCATTGTGGTTTTGATTTGCATTTCTCTGATGATTAGTGATGTTGAGCATTTTTTCATGTGTCTATTTGCCATTTGTATGTCCTCTTTGGAGAAATGTCTCTTCAAGTCCTCTGCCCATTTTTCAATTGGGTTGTTTGTTTTTTTGTTGTTGAGTTGCATGAGTTCCTTGTATATTCTGGATACTAGCCCCTTATCGGAGGCACTGTTTGCAAAAATCTTCTCCCATTCAGTTGGTGGCCTCTTTATTTTGTCAATGGTTTCTTTTGCTGTGCAGAAGCTTTTAAGTTTCATATAGTCCCATTCGTTTATTTTAGCTTTTACTTCCATTGCCTTTGGAATCAAGTTCATAAAATGCTCTTTGAACCCAAGGTCCATAAGTTTAGTACCTATGTTTTCTTCTATGCAGTTTATTGTGTCAGGTCTTATGCTTAAGTCTTTGATCCACTTTGAATTAACTTTGGTACATGGTGACAAATAGCAGTCCAGTTTCATTCTTTTGCACGTGGCTATCCAATTCTCCCAGCACTATTTATTGAAGAGGCTGTCTTTGCTCCATTGTATATTTTTAGCTTCTTTGTCAAAAATTATCTGTCCATATTTTTGTGGTTTTATTTCTGGGTTCTCAATTCTATTCCATTGGTCTATGTGTCTGTTTTTCTGCCAATACCATGCTGTTTTCATTATTGTGGCCCTGTAGTACAAGCCAAAGTCAGGAAGTGTGATACCTCCATTATTGTTCTTTTTCCTTAAGATTGCTTTGGCTATTCGGGGTCTTTTGTGGTTCCAAACAAATCTGATGATTTTTTGTTCTATTTCTTTAAAATATGCCATTGGGATTTTGATGGGGATTGCATTGAATCTGTATATTGCTTTGGGTAATATGGCCATTTTAACTATGTTGATTCTTCCAATCCATGAGCACGGAATGTCTTTCCATTTCTTTGTGTCTTCTTCAATTTCTTTCAAAAATGTCTTATAGTTTTCAGCATATAGGTCTTTCACATCCTTGGTTAAGTTTATTCCTAGGTATATTATTCTTTTTGCTGCAATTGCAAAAGGAATTGTTTTTTGTATTTCTTTTTCTGAGATTTCATTGTTGGTATATAGGAAGGCAATGGACTTTTGTGCGTTGATTTTGTAGCCGGCAACTTTACTGTATTCGTTGATTGTTTCTAATAGCTTTTTGGTGGAGTCTTTAGTGTTTTCTATATATAGCATCATGTCATCTGCAAAGAGTGATAATTTAACTTCTTCATTCCCAATTTGGATGCCTTTTATTTCTTTCTCTTGCCTGATTGCTCTGGCAAGGACTTCCAACACGATGTTGAAAAGCAGAGGTGATAGGGGACAGCCCTGTCGTGTTCCAGAACGTAGAGCAAAGGGCTTCAGTTTTTCTCCATTAATTATGAGATTAGCAGAGGGCTTGTCATATATGGCCTTTATTATGTTAAGGTATTTTTCTTCTATACCCATTTTATTAAGTGTTTTAATCATAAATGGATGTTGTATCTTGTCAAATGCTATTTCTGCATCAATTGATATAATCATATGATTTTTGTCCTTTATTTTGTTTATGTGATGTATCACATTGATGGATTTGCGTATGTTGAACCATCCTTGTGCCCCGGGGATGAACCCCACTTGGTTGTGATGAATAATCTTTTTAATGCATTGTTGTATTCGATTTGCTAGAATTTTATTTACGATTTTTGCATCGGTATTCATCAGAGATATTGGTCTGTAGTTTTCTTTTTTGTGCTGTCCTTACCAGGTTTTGGTATCAGGGTAATGTTGGCCTCATAAAATGAGTTAGGGAGTACTGTCTCTTCTTCAATTTTGTGGAAGAGTTTGTGCAGAATTGGTATTAGATCCTCTTTGAAGGTTTGGTAGAATTCATAGTGAAGCCATCTGGTCCCGGACTTTTGCTTTTGGGAAGGTTTTGGATGACTGATTCAATTTCGTTACTGGTGATCGGTCTGTTTAGATTTTCCAGTTCTTCATGGTTCAGCCTTGGAAGGCTATATGTTTCTAAGAACTTGTCCATTTCTTCTAGGTTGTTGAATTTGGTGGCATATAGTCCTTCATAGTATTCTTGGATGATCCTTTGTATTTCTGTGGTGTCCGTGATAACTTCCCCTTTTACGTTTCTGATTTTGTTAATCAGTGTCTTCTCTCTTTTTATCTTAGTAAGTCTAGCCAAGGGTTTGTCAATTTTGTTAATCTTTTCAAAGAACCAGCTCTTTTTCATATTAATTTTTTCTATTGTCTTCTTGTTCTCCTTTTCATTTAGTTCTGCTCTAATTTTTGTTATTTCCTTTCTTCTGCTGACCTTGGGTTTTACTTGTTCTTCTTTTTCTAGTTCTTTAAGGTGTAATATGAGGTTATTTATTTGGGAGTTTTCTTGTTTCTTGAGATAGGCCTGTAATGAGATAAATTTCCCTCTTAAAACTGCTTTCGCTGTATCCCAAAAATTTTGGTAGGATGTATTTTCATTGTCATTTGTTTCTATGTATCTTTTGATCTCTCCTCTAATTTCTTCTTTGACCCAGTCCTTCTTTAAAAGTATGTTATTTAATCTCCATGTATTTGTGTTTTTTCCCGCTTTCTTTTTACAGTTGATATCCAATTTCAAAGCCTTGTGATCAGAGAATATGCATGGTATGATTTCAATCTTCTTAAATTTGTTGAGACTGATTTTATGTCCCAATATATGGTCTACCCTTGAGAATGTTCTGTGTACACTAGAAAAGAATGTATAGTCTGATGTTTTAGGATGAAGTGCTCTATAAATGTCATTATGTCTATTTCATCTAATGTGTCATTTAGGGCTACTATTTCGTTATTTATTTTCTGTTTGGATGATCTATCCATAGCTGTCAATGATGTATTTAAGTCCCCTAGTATAATCGTGTTTTGGTCAATTTCTCCCTTTAGTTCTGTTAGTAGTTGCTTGGTGTATTTCGGTGCTCCCTGATTGGGGGCATAAATATTGATGACTGTTATGTCTTCTTGCTGTACAGTCCCCTTCACCATTATTAAATGTCCATCTTTGTCTCTTGTTATCTTTTTCACCTTGAAGTCTGTTTCATCTGATATCATTATGGCTACACCTGATTTTCTCTGGGCACCATTTGCTTGGAGTGTCAATTTCCACCCTTTCACTTTGAGTCTATGCTTGTCCTTGTAGCTGAGATGTGTCTCCTGGAGACAGCATATGGTTGGGTTTAGTTTTTGGATCCAATCTGCTACTCTGTGCCTTTTTATTGGTGAGTTCAGTCCATTTACATTTTGGGTGATTATTGATATGTGAGGATTTCCTGTCATTCTATCTTTAGTCTTCTGGTAAGGCTGTGTCTCCATTGTTTCTTTGCCTTTTTGTTGTTGTCTATTATTTCTGAGTGGTGGTATTCTATGATGTTTCCCTCTGTTTCTTCTTTTATTTCAGTATATATTTCAATTCTGGATTTATTTTGAGTGGTTACCCTTAAGTTTATGTAAAAGAAAGTTTGATATTTAGAGTATTCCATTTTCTTCAGCACGCTTACTTTCTCCATTCCCATATTCCTGTTCAGGCCTTTACTCTCCCCCTTTTTGAGTTGTGGTTGCCACAAATTGTCCCTGTTGATGGTGGTTGAATAGCCTCCCTTAGTATTTCTTGTAGTGCAGGTCGTGTATTAGAAAATTCCCTCAGCTTCTGTATGTCTGGAAAGGTCTTTATTCCTCCTTCATATCTAAAGGATATCTTTGCTGGATATATTATTCTTGGCTCATGGTTTCTCTCTTTCAATAGTTTGAATATTTGGTTCCACTCCCTCCTGGCTTGTAGAGTTTCTGCTGAAAAATCTGATGATATTCTAATGGGCTTTCCTTGTTAGTTACCGTCTTCTTTTCTCTGGCTGCCTTGAGGATTCTTTCTTTGTCGTTGATTTTAGACAGCTTCAATACAATGTGCCTTGGAGAAGGTTTGTTGGGATTGAGGTAACTAGGTGTTCTATTTGCTTCTTGGATTCGAGGGTCCAGTTCTGTCCACAAATTTGGGAAGTTCTCATCGACAATTTGTTTGAATATATTCTCTGTTCCCTTCTCTCTTTCTTCGCCTTCTGGTATGCCCATTATTCTTATATTGCTCTTTCTGATGGAGTCAGAAAGTTCTTGTAGAGTTCTTTCATTTCTTTGAAGTCTCAAGTCTCTTTCTTCTTCTATTTGTGTCATTTCCAGGTTTCTATCTTCGATGTCACTGATTCTTTCCTCCATCTGGTCAACTCTACTACCTAAGCTGGTTATTTCATTCTTAATTTCTTCTATTGAGTTCTTAATCTCCAGAAATTCTATTTGGTTCTTTTTTAAGATTTCAATCTCTTTCGTAAAATGCTCATGCTGTTCTTTGATTGAGTTTCTGAGTTCATTTAACTGCCTGTGTTTTCTTGTATCTCGTTGAGTTTTTTCAGAACTGCAATCTTGAATTCTCTGTCATTTAAGTCACATATTTCTGTATCTTTAAGTGCCTTCTCTGGAGATTTTTCACTTTCTTTCTGAGCTATCTTGTTGCCTTGGTTATTCATGGCGATTACTGGTTTACTATTTCTCTTCCTAGACATCTACAGGAGTGACTTCTGCAACAGGGTGATAGAAAGCGGTCTGTCTTTTGTTTGCCAGTACTTGTTGGTAGAATGTTTTATTATTTCTCCAACTGCAACTTATTTTTCTTCTCCCACACGGTAGTGCTATGTTTTCTCTGCACTATTCCAACTTCTCACACAATGGGGGGATTACCTGGGAGACGGGCTTCTCCTGTTAATAGTTCGTCTAGGTCACAGGGCGCAGTCCCGGTGGG
Organism: Rhinolophus sinicus; assembly: GCF_057876585.1. Taxonomy (NCBI): domain Eukaryota; kingdom Metazoa; phylum Chordata; class Mammalia; order Chiroptera; family Rhinolophidae; genus Rhinolophus; species Rhinolophus sinicus. Next base: position 29,296,829 of record NC_142507.1, on the reverse strand, counting down.
TATGCAGAGAGCTTTTGCTGTTCCAAAGCTCTTCCAGCTGCTGATTCAGAGCCCGTATATTTCAGCAGTTCTGTTTACTCCTGCAGGGATCCGCCCAGATAGGTGGGGTCAGGGGCGGGGTGAGTTGTGAGAGGTGGCCCAGAGCAATGGCGTCGACCACCACCATAGCCGGTCCTGCTTCCACAGCTCTCTCCCCTTTGCTGGAACTAGTTGAGCTGTGAATTTGTGTTTGCGGCCCACAGTTCTCAAAACAGCAAATTTTCTGTTGTTTTGATCTGACACTGCTACTGTTTCGCTTCTAGAACCGGGCAGGTGGGGGCGGGGTGAGCTCTGGGAGGGGAGGGGGGGGCAGCTAGTCTCAGTGCCTAAGGCTCCGTTCTCTGCTCGGCAGTGCGGGCTTAAACCGCCTTTTTTCCTCAGTCTTTTCTCTGAGGTCTCTGCCGTGAGCGTTGGGTTCAGCCGTGTTATATGCTGTCCCCTCAGCCCTGTGGAGCCCTGGCGGAGCCCTAGCAGTCCGAGTTCTTCCCTCACTCGCAGCTGCAGCAGTTTCAGGAAGCAGCGAGCTCGGCGCACTGAGCTGGGTCTGCGTCCTGCGCCCGCGCGGCTCCGTCTCCGCGCACTTCTCCCTTTCCTCCTCCCTCCACTCGCGCGAATCTCCCACCTGTAGGTGATTTCAGTTGGTAGTGGGCCTCTTCGTCTTGCCTGTCTGCTGTGCAGGGAGTCCTTTGTGGAGTTTTTGTTGTTCGATTCTTTGTAAATTCCAGGGGAGCTTTACAGAGGCTCACCTCACACCGCCATTTTTTTAATCCACAGTGCATTTTAGGATAATCTAATCATTCAAAGAAGTTGTTAAAAAAAAATTGAAGCTAATAAATAAGGAGGAAAAACAGATTGAGAAAAATCACCATTTTTGCAAATCCTAATGAAATAATGGATTTACTCAAAGATCATAATTGGATACTACAAGTATTAGGTGAGAGGTTGAATGAGCAACTTTATAAATAAGAAATCAGGCTAATAACCCACTAATCAATTTTAGCAACATTTAAATTGAGACAATCACAATATAAGTCTCATGATGTGATGCAATAAAAAGTACACAGCACCACCTATGAAATATTCTTGCACTGGAAGTTGAATCTGAATCTAATCGTGGATATAACTACCATTTATAGAAGGTATAAGGACTAGAGAACAAACTAAATTCTTATCAGGGAAGCTATCAGCCAAATCTGGAACACAGGATATATATAGCAAATGACACATTCAACTAACAAATGGCATTTTATTAAACGGCATTAATAAAAATGAGGGGAAGCAGTTATGAAATAAATGAGACGTAATAGAAATAATAGCAAATTTAGTGTGTGGACCTTGTTTGGATCCTGAATTGAACAAAAATGTCACAGAGTCAATTGGGGAAATCTGATCATAAACTAGGTTATGTAATAGGAATTTCTAATTATGCTATGTGTACTAATGGCATAGTGGTAGTGTTGTTGTTTTTTAAAATTATACTTAATATTTAATATTTAGAAACGCATCTGAGATTTTCAGGTGAAATGTCATGATGTCTTTTTTTTTTTTTTTAATAATCAGGGGAGAGAGATTTCCAGTCAAGATGGCACAGTAGGTAAACACTGTGCTTACCTTCTTTCACAACCACATCAAAATTATAACTAAACTGCAAAAAAACATCATTGAGAATCGCCTGAAATCTCATTCAACTGAAGCCCTACAACTAAGGACATGGAGAAAAAGCCACCTCGAGAGTCGTAGGATGGGCAGAGATGCAGGACTGGCTGGTCCCATAACCGCGTTGGACCATTAAAAATCAGAAGGGGTATCTCGGCAGCAGAGGTGTCCCCAGAAGAGTACAGGGTCCCAGCCCCTCCCCAGCCCAAGGTTCCAGTGCTGGGGGAAATCCCCATAATTTCTGACTGTGAAAAACAGCGAAGATTGTGACTGAGACAGAGGTCTGCTGCACTCCCCGGTGCTCCTCTTAAATGGACCAGGCATGGACTTGCTCATTGATGGAACCACTGGCTCTGAGCTCCAGCACTGGAGCAGCAGCTGGAGAGGCAGCAGGGCCATATGGTGTGGAACTGAGTTGTCTGGATTTAGGACAGGGGCAAGAAGGGCAGCTTTCTCCCAGATGGAGGAGCTGGCAGAAGCTATTGTTTCTTTGCTCCCCTTCCGGTTTGCAAAGCAGGGAACCACCATCTGTGAGTCCCCATCAAGCAGGCGAACCCCATTTCATTTGCCATGCCATGGTGCTTTGAAACCCTACCCCACCCAACTTTTGGGCACACCCAAGCCTTTTCCAGTGGCTTTTTCATACAAAACACTGTCTCAACTCATGCTGAAGACTTTCCTAGGGCCTCTCAAAGTTTCGCAGAACCCAGATGAAGCAGCATCTGGCTTGAGCGTGTCCTGTACCACTGGATGAGCAGCCCTAAGCCAGCCTTGGTTCACCCCTTGGTCTTTCAAGACACTTCCAAGCACAGCAGGGGCAGTGACCATTTGCGGATTTCTTTGTGGCTCCTGCTGGGGCACAGGCTTTGGCTGAACTTGACCTGCAGCTGGTACCCCAGTAGCCAGCTTCCAAACGAGTTGGAGCACCACTCAGCCACCTCCAATGATAACACACCCAAGGGGCAGATTGGCTAGGCACCAGAGCCCTACTGAGGCAGATCCTGGTCTGTAGGGTCAGCCCCTGCACAACTCCTCCACTGTAGTCAAGGCTAGTACTCACAACCAATGAGCCAGAGGGTCAATCCCTCTCACTAATGTGCAAATAGCAAGCAAGGCTCAACTACAAGAGGAGGGCACACACAACCCACACAAGGGACACACCTGGAGTGCAGTGCTCAAGAGACCAGTTGATTGCGCTACTGAGCCCCACAGCACACCTACTACATAAGACTACTGTACTAAGACCGGGAGACATAGCAGTCCTACCTAATATACATAAGCAAACACAGGGAGGCAGCCAAAATGGGGAGACAAAGAAACATATCCCAAATAAAAGAACAGAACAAAGCTCCAGAAAAAGTACTAAACAAAATGGAGACAAGTAATCTATCAGGCACAGAGCTCCAAACACTTGTTATAAGGGTGCTCAGTGATCTCAGGGAGAACTTCAACAAAGAGAGAGGAAACATAAAAATGGTGACAGAAACAATTAAGAACCAGTTAGAAATGAAGAATACAATTACAGAAATGAAGAACACATTACAGGGAACCAAGAGTTAGATAGAGCAGAGCATCAAATCAGTGATTTAGAAGATAAGGTAGCAGAAAATACCCAATCAGAAGAGCAAAAAGAAAAAATTAAGGCGAGTTTAAGGGGCCTCTGGGACAACCTCAAGCATACCAACATTCACATTATACATGTACCAGAAGGAGAAGAGAGACAGAAAGGAACTGAAAAGCTATTTGAAGAAATAATGACAGAAAGCTTACCTAACCTGGTGAAGGAAATAGATATATAAGCCCAGGAAGCACAGAGTCCCAAACAAGATGAACCCAAACAGGCCAACACCAAGACACATCATAATTAAAATGCCTAAGCTTAAAAACAAAGAGAGAATCTTAAAAGCAGCAAGAGAAAAGAAATTAGTTACCTACAAGGGAGCTCCCATAAGAGTATCAGCTGATTTCTCAACAGAAACTTTACAGGCCAGAAGAGATTGACAGGAAATATTCAAAATAATAAAAAGCAAGGACCTATAACCAAGATTACTCTACCCAGCAAAGCTATCAGTTACAATCGAAGGACAGATAAAGAGCTCCCAAGGCAAGAAAAAGCTAAAGGAGTTCCATCACCACCAAGCCAGTATTACAAGGAATCTTAGAGGGGCTTCTTTAAGATGAAAAAAAAAATCAAAACTATGAATAGAATGGCAATAATTACACAATTACTGTCAATGGAAATGAATTAAATGCTCCAATCAAAACATGGGGGGCTATACAGTAAGAAAACAAGACCCTTATATATGCCACTTACAAGAGATTCACTTCAGAAAGAAAGATACAGACTGAAAGAAAACAGATGGAAAAAGATATTTCATGAAAATGGAAAGAAACAAAAAAGCTGGAGTAGCAATACTTATACCAGACAAAATAGACTTTAAAACAAAGACTATAACAAGAGACAAAAAAGGACCTAGTAATCCCACTTCTGGGTATTTATTTGAAGAAACCCTAAATGCTACTTTGATGGGACATGCTCATCCATGTGTTCATCGCTGTATTATTTATAATAGCCAAAATATAAAGGCAACCTGGGTACCTCTGAATGGATGAATGAATAAAGAAGAGATGGTACATACTGTGTTTCCCCGAAAATAAGAAATAAGACCTAGCTGGACAATCAGCTGTAATATGGCTTTTGGAGCAAAAATTAATATAAGACCTGGTATTATATTATATTATACCCAGTCTTATATTATAGTAAAATAAGACTGGGTCTTATATTAATTTTTGCTCCAAAAGACGCATTAGAGCTGATTGTCTGGCTAAGTCTTATTTTTGGGGAAACATGGTATATACAATGGAATATTACTCAGGCGTAAAAAAAAAAATAAAATCTTGCCATCTGCGACAACATGGATGGACCTAGAGGATATTATGCTTTAGTACGTCAGACAGTGAAAGACAAATGTCATATGATTTCAGTTATAAGTGAATCTAAAGAACAAAATAAACAAACATAACAGAAACAAACTCATAGATACAGAGACTATTTTAATGGTTGCCAGATTGGGGTGGGGGGCAATTGGGGGAGGTGAAAAAGTGGAAGAGATTAAGAAGTACACATTTGTTGTTACACAGCAGTCATAGGGATGTAGGGCATAGCATAAGGAATATAGCCAATAATATTGTAATAACTGTGTATGGTGTCAGATGGGTGCTAGATCTATCAGGGTGGGGTGCTAGATGGGAGGGGGGTTGGGGGCAGGGTAAAAAAGGTGAAGGGATTAAGAAATACAAATTGGTGGTTACAAAATGGTCATGAGGATATAAAGTATAGGGAATATAATCAATAATATGGTAATAACTATGTATAGTGCCAGGTGGGTATTAGTCGGGGGGAATCACTTCCTAAATTATATAAATGTCTAACCACTATGCTATACACCTGAAACTAATATAAAATAATATTGAATGTCAACTTTAATTGGAAAATTAAAAAGGGGGGGAAGATAAAGAAGAGTAAGAGGTTCAAAGTTTGGGATATAAAACAAGTTTTGGGGTTGTAATATACAGCATAGAAATATAGTCAATAATATTGTGATAGCATGGTACAGTTTCAAATGGTTGCTGGACTTACCATGGCGGTCACTTCTTTAGCATAGGGAATATAATCAATGTGGTAATAAGTCTGTATAGTACTAGGTGGGCGATAGTTAAATAACTATGATGTATTCCTGAAACTAATATATTATATGTTATCTATATTTTAATAAAAATCTTTTAAAAAATTAATCAGGATAAAAGTGGGAGGAAGAAATGGATGAAATAAGATTGACCAAACATTGGTAATTATTGATGTTCAGTAATGGGTCACAGGGGTTCATTGTACTACTTTCATGAATTTTTTGTTTGTATATTTGAAAATTTCCAAATAAAATATTAAGGCAAAGACATGAAAAAGAGTAAGTGGGAGAAGCTGAAGTCAGTAATATTTAATTACTATCAGGACCTCATTTGGGCCAGTTATGAAGTTTTGGGTTACATATATACATGTATATCTCACATTTGGATTGCTGAGTTCCAAAAACTTGAGCACTATAAAATACATTGTATATTGAAAGAAACCAGAACACAATTCAATCCTCCTTTTTAAATTAAAAAACAACCTTATTTATTTATTCAAAAATAACTTCATTTACTCAAAAAATATTTAGGAGCACCCGTTATGTGCTCGACACTGTTCCAAGCACTGGGTATAGGGAGTGATATTTAAAAAGACAAAAATCCCTCTCTCAATGAAATTATATTCTAGTGGAGAGAGAAAAACAATCAAGAAAAACAAACAAAACTAGTGTTAGATGGTATTAAGTGCTAAGAAAAAGATACTAATAAAGCAGGTAAAGAAAATAGGGAGTGTGGGAATAAGGAGTTTGCAATTTTAGATAGGATGACCAGAGAAGGCCTAGCTAAGAGAGTGCTATTAAAGACAAGAGTTTTTCCAGTAAGAGGGTAACGCAAGTGTCAAAGTCCTAGAGAAGAATCATTAAATTTATAAAGGGAATTATAATGAACATCAATATCATTATCAGTAAAACAAGAGGTGATGATTAACAGTGACCTCCAGTTACTGAAATGATAAGATCATTTTTCAGCTACTAAATCATTGTTGTCTTATCTCTTCCAATCCTATCTTCTAACTTCTATACTCTGATATTATTTTAGTTTCCTAAGAACAATCATGATGTTGCTATCTAAACAAAGTGATCACAGGCTTTGGTTTTTAAAAAATCTCATGGACACTCATCTCTAAAGTAAATCTGTGTGGCCAGAACCCCAACTGACACTATGTTACTGTTTTAAATGGATAAACAGGACACTACAATCTGATACTGCTTTTTATTAATTTGCTTAAACTAGAAAATCTGGTAAATATTCATTCCTCCTTACTTCCAACGTGCTATCAGTCCTATTAATACCGCCTGTTCCAGTTATCTATTGCTGGATAACCACTGTAAAACTTGGTGGCTTAAAACATTTATTTTATTCACAAATCTGCAATTTAGACAAAGTTCAGTGGGGACGGCTTGTCAATGTTCCTCTTGGCAACAGCTGGGGTGGCTCATGGCTGGGGCAGAAATCGTCTAAACGCTCATTTACCCACATCTGGTGGTAGGTGCTGGTTATTGGCTGGGACTTTAGGACAGTCAGCCACACCGATATGTAGCCTCTCCAATGTAGCTGAGCTTCCTCCCAACATGGTGTCTTGGTTCAAAGGATTAGCATCCCAAAAGAGAAAGAGTGGAAGCTATGTCACTTTCATGACTTAGTCATGCAACATCACTTTTGCCGTATTCCATTTATTAGAAGCAAGACACTGAATCCAGCCCATATTCAAAGGAAGAAGAATTAGACCCCACTTCTTGATACTAAGTGGACATGTCTTAAAACGCACTACAATTCATCCTCTGGCCATGAGTCATTTCTCCAATACACAAAATAGAGACACTTTCTCCCAAGAGCATCCCCTTCCCCAAAAGTTTCATCTATTTAGAGCATCAGATCCCAAGATCTTGTCATCTAAATCAGGTACAAAGGTGGATAGAACTCCTCAGGGACAGTTCCCTGAGTCCTACTCAACTACAGTTCATGTTGATCTGAAGACCTCTGAATTTAAAGAGACGTATCTGTCCCCACATACCCAGAATTTAATAATGGGTGAAACACAGAACAGGAAATAGTACCACTCGAAAAATGATGAAGAGGCACAAAGCAACCACTGGTTCATAGCAATTCTGGAACTCAATTAGGTACATGTTGTCAGTCCCTTGATTAGTATTCATTCCTACTGCCTAGGACTGGCTCTTTTCCCCTCTCTGGGCTCTTGAATTTTATTTTATTTTCCATAACACATAGCCCATGTTTATTGAGTTTTCTCAAGCTGCTTCCTGTCCATAGAACTTCAAGGGTCCAAAGGCCTGTTTTCTTTTTTTCTTTTTTGGTTAACAACTTTGAATTATAACATACAATTCACCCACTTAAAGTGTACAATCCAATGGTTTACGTATGTATGTTCACCAGGTTGTACAACCATCTCCACAATCGATTTTATAACACTCTATCATCCCAAAAAGAAACCCTGTATCCTTTAGCAATCACTCCCATTCTTCCCATCTACTCCAGCCCTGGGCAATCACTAACCTCCTTTCTATCTCTATAAATTTGCCTATTCTAGACATTTTATATAGATGGTATTATACAATATGTGTTTCGTTACTATCTTTCACTTACATAATGCTTTCAAGGTTCATCCATGTTATAGCATATACATCATTCTTTTTTATTGCCTAAAAATATTCCGTTGTATGGCTATCCTACATTTTACTTATGAGCTGACGGACATTTTGTTTCTACCTTTTTGCTCTTACAAATAATGCTATGAACATTTGTGTACAATTTTCTTGAGTGTATACCTAGGGAGAAATTGCTGGGTCATATGGGAACTTTGGAGGAACTGCCAGACTGTTTCCTATGGTGGTTGCATCAGTTTACATTCCTACCAGCAATTTATATGGGCTCATCTTTTCATTTTTAATCCCGAACTGATACAATCCCTTTAAAAACTTTGTTTGTCGTCAGTTTATAATTCATTCCATCAGACAAAATCCACACCCAAAATCTCTTTGCATATCCCTTTTCTATTTTGGGTTCCTATGTGAAAGCACTGTGGGACAATAGACTTAAGAATTTTAGCTCTCTCATCTGTTGATTGGAAAAAAAACAGGGGTGGCCAGATGGCTCAGTTGGAGTGCAAGCTCTTAACAGGGTTAAGATTCCCACATGGGCCAGTGAGCTGCACTCTCCACAACTAAATTGAAGACAATGAGCTGCTGCTGAGCTACCGGAGGGGCAGCCTGATGGCTCATGTTCGTTAGAGTGTGAGCTCTTAACAAGGTTGCAGGTTCAATTCCTGCATGAAATGGTGGGCTGCGTCACCTGCAACTAAAGACTGAAGAGTGACTGGACTTGGAGCTGAGCTGTGCCCTCCACAACTGGACTGAAGGACGACTTGACTTGGAGTTGATGGGCCCTGGAAAAACACACGATTCCCCAACATTCCCCAATAAAAAAAAATTTTTAAATAAAAAGTTAAAAAAAATAATAATTGTACTATTTAAAAAAAAGAAAAAATCTGTAATCTTCCTTAAATCTTAAGAAAGGGTTTTATAGTCATACCCTTGGCTTCATCTTTAGACTTCATTTTCTTGACAGTTCCCTGATGTGCTCTCTGGAACTCGTTTCTTAATTTTAGCATCATTTACTGTCTGGAGAAGATAGGTATGAAAGTTTTATTTTTCAAGCCCCAAATTTGTAGCTCATTTATAGTTAACAATTCTTACTCTTGCTTGTCTTTCTCCTCTTTTACTATAGGCAGCAAAAAGAATCCAGTTAGCACTTTCAACAGTCTAGAAATCTCCTTATCTAGATCATCCAGTTGATAAGCTATTGTGGGGACAGAATCCCAATGAACAGTTTCCAGGCTCTCAGCCTCACATGGAAAGTTGCTGGCTTGGTTAGTAGATGGCCATCAGCTGTAATCAGATGGCCATCAGCTGTTACTGGTTAGCTATTAGCCACTAATATAACTGCCGCGGCTATGTTGGGGTGTTGAGGGGTTGGTTGGTTGCTTGGTTGGTTGGCAGAGAAGTGAGCAGCGGATTGCGGATTGTGTAGATCCTACTTCCTGTCTCGCCCAGCTGCCAGCGAGACTGGGGTGCAGGAAGACCCCTCGTTGGGGTTGGCAGATGTTTGCTTTTGCGGCTTAACCAGCCGTCATCGAGAATATAGTGGTATGACTCCCTTATTTATGGCTCCGTTGGTGTTCCTTTTTGGTCTCACCATATCCTGCGTTCTTATGAGGGACCATGACCAGAGACCCCACATGACAAATATACTTTTTATGTTCCATGTTAATGCTGCTGGCAACATTGCTAAACTTTCTGTTACTATTAACAGGAACCACCTTCCTTCTAGGTTGCAATAACATTTTCCTCACATTCCTTTAAACCTTCACCAACAGCCTCCCAGAGTGACATCAGGCTCCTGCTAAACAGTCTCTTCAAGGCCCTTCTAACTTATAACCAAGGCCCAGCCCCAAAAACCCTGCTATACAGTTTAAATATTTTGTCATAGCAGCAAATTCTGCATCATGGTTCAATCAGAAAAAAAAGACCAAGTAGGAATCATATAGACTTTGACCTTAGGTAACTGTGGGAGCTCGTTAAACCATCTACGTAGGGGTGTTGCTTTTGTGTCTAGTACTACGTGTGCCACAGGATTGAGACGCTGAAAGAGAAGATCTGGCAAAAGTGGGATAAGCTGCGGACTTAACTCTTAATTCATGTCAATGATGTGAGCCAGCAGATCAGCAAGTTGCATGGTATTAACACTTGATGCCTCCACACTTTCTGAGCTACCTGGGCCTTCCAAATTTTGTGCACAAGGTCTTGTGTCTAGGACTGGCCTGAAACTATACATGGAAAGGAACTGAAATATTATCTGAGCTTAGCTACTAAATCCTATACAAATCTACCACCACCCTTCACATCCATCTACTTCTTTCCACTGCTACTATCATATAGTTCCAAGTCTCATCATCTCTACCTGTACTGCCTGCTTCAATTATGTACTCTGCCTCTCTACCATTACATATATTGTCACTGTCATCAGTCATCTTCCAACAATAAATCTATAACTAAATAAAACCTTTTAACTTACATTGCTTGTAAGTTATAATCCCAACTATTGAGTTGGGACTCAAAACTCATCAGTCTAGCTCCAGCTTTATCTCCTGTCACAAACCTTGTAACTTTAGACCACTTGCTATTCCACAGCATCGAGTACATTTATTCATTTGCTATGCTGTTGATTTTGCCTATGTGCCTTTTCCACCTAACTACCAGCCTAGCTGTTCCTAATCCTTTGCAGAATCTGCTCAAGTATTTCCTCTATCATTTTTCTTGAACCATGACCTTCTCTCCAAGCAGAACTGCTTCCATACTTCTGTTGAAAGAGGACTTCATACAAACTCTAGTTTAGCATTTAATGCTTTGCATCATTGTTCTTTTCCTATTTCTCCCTTGCTACATATTTGAACTGCAATCTCTATAGCACGCTTGGCATAGAACAGGCATTCGGTAAATGTATATTAAACTGGTAATTTAAACTTTGGTGTTGTCTAAAAGAGCACCTAACATAAAGTCCATAATTGAGTCATACAATTGAGTCATATAAATATAGGAAAATTGAGTCATAAAATTGAGCATAAATTGAGTCATACAAATATGGAAAAAAAGAAACATGAGGCTCACAGAAGTTAAAAACATTGAGTGTCCATTTCTCAGGCACTGTCCAAGATGTCTAGTATACAATGAGTAAGTCATAGTAATTGCCCTCAAAGAGCTAAGGCTAGAGAGGTTAGAAAGAAAAAAAAAAAGAAATGTAAACAGGTCATTTATTCATCAGTTTATTTTCCAGTTTTACTGAGATATAGGTGACATATAATAAGATTGTATTTGTTTAAGGTGTACAACCTGATTTGATATATGTACAAGCATATGTTGTGAAATGATTACCATAATAATCAGATATAATAAGTGGCAATTACATGCTGGGCACTGATGCACTGGGAACGTAATAATGAAGACAAATTAGGTCACGTCTCTCATGAAGCCTACATTTCAATGCAATAAATGCTAATTTAAATAAGCACACAAAGTGGCAAATAACCCACTTTGCTGGTTCAAGGAAGACTTCCTGCTGTTGACTGAAATACACTCATAATGAGTTCAAAAGAATTAACCAGTTAATGAAATAAAAAATGTGAAGAGGAAAGCATGTAATAAAAGGAGCATGAAAAAAATTATTCACAGGCATGAAATACATCAGGCCACGGGGAATATAAATAATTCTAGCACATAAGTTTAAGAAAAGTAGTGACGAGAGCTGATGCTGGAGAGGTACATAGGACCAGTCATGAAGGACCTTGCTTAAATGCCATTAGGAGATTGTACTTCATCCTATAGTATTAAGGAGCCACTGGAAAGTTTAGGTTAGGAAGATAATAGTCAGATTTGCATTTCTGGCAGTTCACTTTAGCAGTATGAAGGAAAGGAGAGTTTAATGGAGTAAGACTAGAGACTTCTATACTATTTTGAGTCTTCTGTACTATTCTGAGACAGAAAAAGGGATAGAAAGGAAATGAGAGGGTAGAATGTGGGTTAAGACTGTGACTAGAACCTGATCTCATAGGTACATCAGATGGGGTAACCACAACTTAAGATGTGAAATAGGGGAACAGGAATTGGATAATATTTGGCAGGGTAAGGCTGTAGCACAAGCTCAGATTTATGAAGACATAAAAAAACTAGGAAGAGAAATGTAGAAAAGGAGATGGGGTTTACTATTTCAAACTTTTGAATTATCACCTGGTTCTTAAATGTACTCACTATGGACTCCCAGCTGAAAGGATTGTTGAGCTCTCTGCTGTATGGGATAACCTCGTGGAAGGTCAGCATCCACAGCTTTGTCAGCAATCAGAAATCAATCTATTTGGCAGGAAAATTGAAAAATCACACCAATTGACTGATTAATTGTTGACTGATTGATTGACTGAGACAGCATCATCTTGTGAACTCAGCACAGTACTAAGAACCTTAAATTCAATGTTAACCCAGATGGAGCTCTGGTATAGCATGAGAACAAGATGGTCAAGAGTAACAACCTGAAAAACAAGTCAGTGGAAGAGGCACAGCCCAGAACAGAGACTAAGGAGGAGGAGCTAGCAAAGAGTAGTGTTATGAAAAGAGAGAATTTCTCAAGGAACGAAAGGTCTAGTATTAAATGCAGCAGAAATTTCCAGTAAGATAAAAACAGGTTAAGTGGTCACTGGTACTACTCTTAGAAGCAGTTTCATTGGAGTGGTGGAGCCTTCAATACTGTTGTTGATTGAAGAATATATACATATATTTCAAAAAGACGTTTAAATAAATAGCTCCATGTGCAAATCGTGTCACTCTTCAACAATAATTAAAACAAGCTTTATAAATCTGGGGGGCTAGCCAAGGTAGGTTCTATTTAAACCGAGGCTAGATTAGTTAGCTGGGTGAAGCAGGTTGGGTGAAATATTCAACTCAAATGTCAGTTCAAAGGTCTTCAAGTAGAAGGGAACAATGGTGGGGGGTAAAGAACAAGAACTGATTGCTTCCTAAAATTTACTTTGAAAAACTTACTTAGAAACCCCATGAGTTCTAGTTTTTCTACAACATAGAGTCTGTTTTACCATGTTTCCCCGAAAATAAGACCTAGCCAGACCATCAGTTCTAACGCGTCTTTTGGAGCAAAAATTAATATAAGACCCGGTCTTATTTTAATATAAGATCAGGAATATAATATAACATAACATAACATAACATAACATAACATAACATAACATAACATAACATAACATAACACCGGGTCTTTTATAATATAACACAATATAATATAATAAATATAATACTGGGTCTTATGTAAGACTGGGTCTTACATAATAGAAGACCGGGTATTATATTATGTAATATAAAACACATAAATAAGTAGAAGAATTGATGTATATGAAAATATACTTGACAGGAAGAAAAAACACTCTCGTTTGTTCAATAAAAGTAGAAACAGTATGAAATTACTAATTAAATTATCAGAAAAACAATTGATCTACTCCTTTAGCTAGTTCATGACATGTACCAAGACAATATATTAACAAATGTGTACCAGCATAATAACTTGCATAAGCTTCCTTCACATTTTTATACACAAATACAAATGTTTTTCTTTTCTCCTTTAACACCCACCACTCTGAAAATATTCTTCTAATTCACTTGCCCTAAACAAACCTTCATTATTCTAAAAGGTTCTAAACTTCAATCTGATTTCTAAGCGCCATGCCTTAAATGGCTATATTTTATTATCTCCCTCTATTCTGTTTGGGCATAATGCTGTGTTCATATACTTATTCCAAATCTTTTAAATATAACAATCTGTTATTTTATTATTTTCAACTATGTGCAAGGACAAAATAAAGGCTGGATAAAATTCTAAAAAGAAATGAGTTCCTCTATTTCTATATTCTAAAATTGTTAAAGAATAACAATTTGAACAAATGTTTATTTTAATTCATTTTATTCTTCTTCTGGCACAGATATGAACAAAACTATATTGCTCACTATAGTTATACACACTCTTTTTTGCTTTACAGAAGTTGTAAACATATTTAAGTGAATAAAATTCTTGGCTTAACACGATTTTAGAACTCTAACGTACTTTTCAAGTTAGGACAAAAAAAAGCTTATGAAACTTCCATTAGATTATCATCATACAGCAAACTAAATTAGTATATCTGCTTTTAAATTAACATCTGCCATTTTTTAAAGACTTCAATTTTTATCTGCACTTTTATGAAAGAACAGAAGCTAACCATATAAATCTAGTTCATGACCATATTGGCCCTTTAAAAATAAAAAATAATAAAAATAAAAAATAAACCTATAATCAAGAAAACTCTATTAATCTTTTAGGAAAAAAAAAAGCTACCAATAAGTTATTTTAGAATACTTTAAATATAGATGGAATTTATAATTACTAGGTTTTATGGTATCTGATTTTATTAATGCTTATCTTTTAATTTTAAAGTAACATTACTTTAAAATAAAACCAAGGTGTTTAGTATTTTATAATTTCATTATTTTATAAATTTCAGACCCCAAAAAAAAGCTCAGATCATGGCTTACAAAAAAGGCAATCTTCAGAATACATTTTGACAGGCAGAATGGTTTTTAATCTCTTGAACTGGAATACCTTCATGTCATACTCTTGCTGTAGTTGACCAGCTTCCCACATTGTCACCTGCTAGGCACATGAGATTGACAACCCATTTTTAGAATTATAAACTCCATATTTAATTGCAAAAATTAGTTGCATTCATGGAGCAAAAATCAAATATTGTAAACTTCATGCTAAATGTTACTAGTTATTTCTAACTGGGAGAAAATAGACCCAACCAAAAAGATCTTGTTTTTCACAATACTCCCTTACATATAAATTATTTGACACATTTGTATATATGGGTGCCATCTTCTTAGAAAGAATACTATTGTGTGAAACCTGAACTCTGAGTTAGATAAATCATTCACACCAAAAAGTACTGTATACTGATTTCACTATACAGTCTTGACTCTCAAAGAGCGGCTTTCAACTTTATCCACACATGTAATACAAAAATTCTCAAATACTTGAGGCTAAAGAAAGGTTACATTAATAAATAAGGCTAACAAAATAACAAGTAATAAAGGTTTTCTTTTAATCCTGGAAAATGAAACAAAGAGAGAAAAATTTGTAAGACACATTGGAAAAAGGAAGAATTTGAAGTAAATTTGGCCTGGAATCTTTTTGCATTGCTATTCCTTCAACTTATACAAATTAAAGAGTAAAAGAGGCCACAAACTCTTTCTTAGTGGAAAAAGCTGCAAGAAAAGAAAAGCAGCTTAGTAGTGATGAAGAAAACACAACAAAGGATATAAAAATTTGTAGTTATGAAGATAATCAAGAAATTATGGTACTAATTCCTTTCTGAAGTTTAAGAAACAACAAGTAGTAACAAATGAATTAGACAGTAATTTGTTGGGTCTTTTTAAGTTACACACAAATAAAAGGATAATCTATAATTTTTTAGAAGTTTAAATCTGACACGGAACATCTTCTATTTACCTTTAAATTTGTCTCATTTCTTAAAACTTAACAACTGATTCCCGTCGGAAAAAATATTTTAAAATTCTTAATCATTAAAGCAAGCTTCTTAGCTGCACTTTGATGGAGTTATAAAAGCTTCACAGAATTAATCCCATCAATACCAAAGTTACTGCAATAAAGTTCATTCATAAGCATTAAATGTGATTATCACCAACACCATATTATGGCAATGACAAAGAGATTGAGTCATTTCAATTCTTCAAGAAAAATTACATTAAAATGGTTACTGAAAGCTTTTAGTAAAACACTTAAGATTTATTTCAACAGGATGTTCAGGAAATCCTACATTAATAAAAACATCAGCAAATAGGGTTGCATCTTGGTCTATAAATGATGTTCTCCATAATGGACTTGTGTTTTTAAAATATCACGTAGGGGACACTGGTTAAAGTTTATCTCTGACATTTTTTTTTAAAAACCTGTTAGCAGCTTTGCTATAAAACCTGATTAAAATAGCTGTGTTTTTCAGTCACATTTAGAACAATCCAGCACTTGGTACGAATACTCGTATCGGCATTCTTTACTAAAACATAGTTGTGCAACATTTTGTAAACTAGCTGCAATTTTCAGTAGCTCTGTTCACCAACCATGTAACAGAATTGTAATGTTCTCCTAAACCATATGCATGTCTCATATATCTGAAATAAAAAAAAAGAAATGAGTAGTTTTGAAGAATGTTTATAAACACTTATTATGTATATAAAACCAAGAACTCTGAATGAATCACTCCACAGAGGTATCATTCAATAAACTACATAAGCATTTTACTTAAAAGTTCAACACCATGTGAAAAGCAGTAGCAGTCAGTAAGATCTGTAAACCTGTCTGTTGAGTTTAGGTAAAACACAATCACTGTAGGGAAAAAAAGATTGAAATACTGAGTGCTCAATAAGCTTAAATTTTTACCTAAATCCAAGCCATTAATGACCACCTTAGTAGGTTTAGCTAATGAACACTAAAACCAGTAGCAAACTCTCCATGCTGTGTTTCAGAGATTTCTCAATCACATAAAATACTTTTACAATATGAAGAAAAAAAATCTCTAAGGAATAATCAGGCATATGAATATATTTCAGCCTTTTCACTTGTTGAAACTTTTATAATTATTAATGTCAATATGCAAACTAATGCTAAAATTTCTAACCTTTAGAAATGACTCTATTCTTAACATACACAAGAATAAATCACCAGAGATTTAAACAAGTATCTAAATCACGTATTTTGACAATTGTTTCTGATTTTATAATTGCCTTTAACATAAAATAAGCATAATTAATTCCACTGACAATATTTTTTTTTGATTAATCAACAACACAACCTAAAATCTTTTAATAATCCTTTTTGTCTTAATTATGAAAAATATAACAGTAGACATTTCTAGGTACTTACACAAGTATTAATGGTTTTTGGGGATATTCTTCGCCAACTACAATAGGAGGAGAATCTGCCTGTATTATCTCTATCGGTGTTTGTAAAATATGAGACAGGGCTCTTAGCTATAGAAAAGAAAATGCATTATTAAAAAAAAAAATGTAAATCTTATTGAAATAATAAACTACTAAGATACGCATGCATGAATAGTGCAATCAGTCAGAGCAGGGATCCGCTCTATTCTTCACTGTACACTGAGAGCCTGGCACATAGTAGGCACTTAATACATATTTGTTGAATTAACAAATAAATATTTATTAAATCAAATGCAGAAATTTCAAGCCCTAGCTACACAACAGCTTCTTAGAAATGTCAATAGTTAATAAAGTGAGGGGATGAATATTGGGTTCATTATACTAGTCTCTGCACTTTTGAATATAAGTGAAAATTTCCATAATAAAAAGTTTTTAAAAACTACTGTTTGGGGGGCCGGCCCAGTGGCTCAGGTGGTTAAGAGCTCCATGCTCCTAACTCCGAAGGCTGCCGGTTCGATTCCCACATGGGCCAGCGGGCTCTCAACCACAAGGTTGCCAGTTCAACTCCTTGAGACCCGCAAGGGATGGTGGGCTCTGCCCCCTGCAACTAAGATTGAACACGGCACCTTAAGCTGAGCTGTGTCCCGGATGGTTCAGTTGGTTGGAGTACGGACTCTCAACCACAAAGTTTCCAGTTCAATTCCTTGAGTCCCACGAGGGATGACGGGCTCTGCCCCTGCAACTAAGATTGAACACGGCACCTTGATCTGAGCTGCCGCTGAGCTCCCAGATGGCTCAGTTGGTTGGAGCGCATCCTCTCAACCACAAGGTTGCTGGTTCGACTCCCACAAAGGATGGTAGACTGTGCCCCCTGCAACTAGCAATGGCAACTGGACCTGGAGCTGAGCTGTGCCCTCCACAGCTAAGACTGAAAGGACAACAATTTGAAGCTGAATGGCACCCTCCACAACTAAGATTGAAAGGACAACAACTTGACTTGGAAAAAAGTCCTGGAAGTACATACTGTTCCCCAATAAAGTCCTGTTCTCCTTCCCCAATAAAAAAAAAAAAAAAAATCTAAAAAAAAAAAACCACTGTTCAGGCATCAGACCAAATCAATTACAATTTTGGCGGGAGAGGGGTAAAGAGAGGGAACAAGGCAGAATAGGAGGCTTATTTTTTCATTTTTTTAAGCTTTTCAGATGATTCTAATGTACAACTAATATTGACAGCCACTACTCTGTAATTTTCAAGGCACAAATAGAATGAGTTATGCATATGAACTGCACTATCCTTTCATGTAATTTCCATCCGATTAACATACAAGTTTCACACCATACAACATAAAATTAGAGCTTAAAGCCAGATGAATAATAGTTATTAATGCATGCAATCCTCACATAACCTGATGGGATAGGTACTACTGTTACACTTATTTTAAAGATCTAGAATCTGAGGCAGGGAAAGGTTAAGAGGCCTCCCTAAAGTCAAGCACAAAGAAATAAAATGAGTGAACGGAGGAAGTTCCTAAACAAATGAATCATTTAACAGTCTTTAATCATAGTGCCCAGATCTATGTATTGACCCCATTAGAAGACCATTCTGTCTTAAAGCATGGTCCCTTTAGGAAGCATGGTCTTTTTAAAGAATGTAAGAAATTACTTCAGGAATATGAAAAAGGTTCCATGTTTTGCGGCGGCAAATTTAATCTCATACTCTATCTCATAAAAATATACCTTTGAGGCACTTTTTTCTCATACCTACAAAAAACATTTTTTAAAAGCTACCTTGGAATGGAGGGTGCGAAGGAAATTCTGGAAATCTTAACATTCCTTCTAAGTCTTCAGAAATCATTTAAAGATTTTTCTCTTTAATAATTTAAATTTACCCCGTTGTGAAAACAGCAACTCTTGTTTCGTATGGATTCAGAGATGAACAACTTAAAAGAAATGTCCTTCAAGGGATTTTTCTAAAGCTTTTTTTTTTTTTTTTTTTTTTTTTTACTTAAAGAGTCACTTAGGTCTCTAATACTCATATTAACTTGTGATCCTCATAACAAAGTTCAAGCATCTTTACTCCAAATGTAGTCATAAAGCTACTATGAAAACTTCCTGAGTTTCAGAGACCCAGGAGAGGCACACAAAACGAATAGGCAGTTCCCTCCAGTGGCTCGGAAGAGGTACAAATATAGCACTGCTCAGAAAAATTTTGAAGAAGCACTCATGTCATATCTTCAAACAACAGTTCTTAAAGTAAAATACTCAAATCCACAAACTATTCAAGATGACTAATCGTTATACAATATTAAGAGTGCTAGATTCATCCATCTGGTACTTTAGCT
The DNA here is from genome assembly GCF_057876585.1 of Rhinolophus sinicus. Classification (NCBI taxonomy): domain Eukaryota; kingdom Metazoa; phylum Chordata; class Mammalia; order Chiroptera; family Rhinolophidae; genus Rhinolophus; species Rhinolophus sinicus. The sequence goes on along the minus strand of NC_142507.1, from coordinate 29,277,542 downwards.
TACAAACTTTTATGCATATACTCTGCCTTATTTAGTGTCCACAAACGACCTACCCAGTACACACAGGGGTTTTAATATTCCTATTCTATAATTAGGAAATTCGAGCTCAGGAGGTTGCCTCCTTGCAGGAAGCAAGGTCACAAAACTGAGAAGTGAAAGGAAAAGCCAGGACCCAAATCCAAGACTTTCCCTCTTATCTCCTGAGTTTCTAATAACCCAAGCTGCCTCATCACCACTTGGACCTCTTAAATGTTTTGTTTATTTTATTTTAATGAAACAAAGTTAACAAAGCACATCAAATAATTAGAGCTAAAAAAAAAATCCTGATTAACTCTCTACAAGTGACTAAACACAGTTTTCTTACATATGAATTTTAATGCACCAATACTGCTTTCAAGTCAGTCAGTCATTATCAACTAGGAATTCAAGACACAATTCTAAAAGATGTGTATGGCAGATTTGATCTGTAATTTAACATAAAAATATTGTTTTCTATTTCTGATGTAATGAATGTTATTTTTCCAATACTGACTTTCATCAGCTGAGCTACTAAGGTCAATATTAACTTTGCTTGAGTAAAATCGTTAACATTCATTAAGTCCAAAAAGAACAAATATATTGCCAATACCAGCATCACAAATGGAAACACTTACGCAGATCCAAAACTATCCTCACCAACCCACAGATCAAACACTGGGCAATTTAAAATGAAATAGTGTTTCACTTCCTGAAGGTACATACCTAAAGGCCTAAGAATGTTAACCCCCTACTACTTCAATGCTTTGTCAGTAAAAAGCTAGCAAATATACAAAGAAAAGGAATCTTCAAAGAGAAATTGGGATCATCTGAATACTACAGATGGGATTTAGAAATAATTTAACAATCCACAATCACTATGAATAACTACAAACTTACCTCAAGCTGACCTCCCCATGCAGCTGTGTTTATAATATCATCACAGTACTTTCCAAACTCTTCTGTAAAAAATAAACAAAATATAGCACTTAATAATTTCCATAACTCATGTTATAAGATCCCTCTATTGCTCCCACGTTCCTGATGAAACTGGTCAAGATACGAATTTTCTCCTTCTTTACCTGTACTCTCCAGAATTTAATCCAATTCCTAGATCCAAACTTAACACATTCTAATTTTCTACCATCTTACCATCCAAGAGCAAAACAATACATTTCTGCTTCCCTCCCTCAGCCTGAGGCCCACAGACCTAACTACATAACAAGCCTACTTCCTTCTTTTTATCCCAAGTAATGTCCACCGCCAAAACTGTCACCTTATTCACTATTTTGACATGTATTTTAAAGCCTAAATCTGCACCCAAAAGAGTATACCAAAAAAAGAAAAACGTAGCCTCTATAAAATCAGGTCCCCTATAACATAAGAAATGTGAGGGCCGGCCCAGTGGCTCAGGTGGTTAGAGCTCCATGCTCCTAACTCCGAAGGCTGCCGGTTTGATTTCCACATGGGCCAGTGGGCTCTCAACCACAAGGTTGCCAGTTAATTCCTCAAGTCCCGCAAGGGCAGCACCCCCTGCAACTAAGACTGAACACGGCACCTTGAGCTGAGCTGCCGCTGAGCTCCCGGATGGCTCAGTTGGTTGGAGCGCATCCTCTCAACCACAAGGTTACCAGTTCGATTCCTCGACTCCCGCCAGGGAGGGTGGGCAGTGTCCCCTGCAATTAAATTGAACACGGCACCTTCAGCTGAGCTGCCGCTGAGCTCCTGGATGGCTCAGTTGGTTGGAGTGCGTCCTCTAAACCACAAGGTTGCCGGTTCGACTCCCACAAAGGATGGTGGGCTGTGCGCCCTGCAACTAGAAACGGCAACTGGACCTGGAGCTGAACCGCGCCCTCCACAACTAAGACTGAAAGAACAACAAACAACTTGAAACTGAACGGCACCCTCTACAACTAAGATTGAAAGGACAACAATTTGACTTGGAAAAAAGGCCTGGAAGTACATATTGTTCCCCAATAAAGTCCTGTTCCCCTGCCCCAGTAAAATACTTAAAAAAAAAAAAATGTGAAAAAAGAATCAGGGGGAAGTACAAATGAGTTGAAACTCCTTTCCCAGAGATAGCATCAGATATGTAGTGCTTCCACATGTTATTTTGGAAGCATTCACGTTATTTGCATCAGTATCTTATATAAAATGACTAATATAGTTTAACTATAAAATGGTTGAGTACTTAAAAGATCTTAATAAAGCAAAATGTACTAGTATCTATTAAAATTATAGAAAATAATTCTGCCTAAATTTTGAGATATTTTTCGCCATAAGGACTATCGAGTTTTTATTCTCAGTCCCAAGAAGCACTTTATTTAATAATAACAACCACAACTGCAACAAGACATAGTAAAGAAAACTAAATTACCTGGAGTATACATATCTCCTGTATTAGGGTTTGTTAAAAATGGCAGAAATTCTTCCACATGGCTTTGCATATATTCAGCAGTCTGACTTCTTAAGGCAGCCACAGTCAGAGGGCATTCCTGTTCTTTCAGTTGATCTTCAATGGCTCTATACATACAGTGGCCATCAGATGGAATCTGTTTAATTTCCAACTGTCTAGCTGCCAGTATTTCAGCAAGTTTTTCACTTTCTACATGTCTAGCTCCAGATAGGTTCTCAATTTCAGCTTCAGCTATCCTTTCTTTCCGCTCCTTTTCTAATGCAGCTTTTTTGTCCTAAGAGAATGTAGGAAAGTTAATTCATAATAATTAGGACTAATTCACATTTATTAAGGAGATAGAAATGTAAGATCCTCAAAACATTGTTGCCATTTTTCTCCCTTCTCCCACAAGATCATATTGATGATCTCATCACTTGAAGAATGTTCTGTACTCTGAAATCCTTTAGAGGCAAACTATCTTTCTCATCTGTATGTTCCCAGCACCTAGCTCTGCACCTAGACAAAAGCTCTCAAATTTTTCTTTGAAAAATTTAAAAACTACTTGCCAAGTTTCCTAAAGCTTTACTTACTGATTTCAATGTACTGTATTAAGACTGACTTGTCCTAGGACTTAAAGCATATCATTATATTTAAGTCCATGCTACAGCAAGCTTTTTAACTTACCACTCAATCAGTGAGGCATTAACATGCTAAAGCATTTAGACGGGTACAGGAACTCTATTTATCTGGCTTTTAAAAAATATATGTGTAAACACAAGCATACACATTTTATTAACGTAACAGAAAAATATTCTTCATAAAAATTAAAATATTACAGATAAAGTTCTCCTTAAGGACCAGTGCCTGCTCTGGAGGTCTGCTGTATATCCTTCTCAATTTTTTCTCTATACATTTTAATAAATATAGATGCACTCATAGAAAATGTATAAAAAGTTTTTAACAAAAATAGTATACATTACATTCTGCAACTTGCTTTCCTTATTCAAATGTTGTAAGAAATCTTCCCATAAAACATATACAAGGATGAGGCAGGGAGAGGTCAATAAGATCTGTGACATGAAGAATGGATAGGAGGTAGAGTGAGAAGGCTGGAGAAGAGAAGATAAATCCTGACAGTTGGACTAGCAAGGATCAAAAGCCAGAAGCACTGTTTTATAAATGAACACATTACCAGAGAAAACTGTCAAGAGATGAGTTTGGGGGCAAAAAAGACAGGTACATAAAAACGGTCCCCAACTTTCGATGGTACGACTTATAATTTTTCGACTTTACAATAGTGTGAAAACATATACGTCATACATTCAATGGAAACCTTTGAATTTTCTATTTTGATCTTTTCTCAGGTTAGCAATATGCAGTAGGATACAGCTCTCATGATGCTGGGCAGCGGCAGTGAGCCACAGCTCCCAGTCAGCCATGTGACCAAAGGTAAACAACTAATATTCTATAGTGCATTCACTGTGTTAGATGATTTTGCCCAACTGTAGGTAAATGTAAGTGATCTGAGCACGTTTCAGGTAAGTTAGGCTAAGCTACTATGTTCAAAAGATTAGGTGAATTAAATGCATTTTCAACTTAAATGATATTTGCAACTTATGATGGGTGTATCAGAACTTAACCCTATCATAAATTGAGGAGTATCTGTAGTTGATATACATTAAGTCTAAGCATACATAGTTTTTTTAATTAAAAAAAAACAACACTAGAACATACACAAAATATTTATAGTACTTTTCTCTGGATGGTAGGATTACAAAATAAGTTTTATTTGGCTGTGTGTGTACATTGTACTTTTCTGCATCTGTCTAATTTTCCACTGTATGTTTTACTTGTATACTCACACGGGGAAATGCTTTTTAAGAGAATAAAAATAATTAAACTGAATTCTACAAATTTTTATATTGATAGCAAATTACAGGGTACACCTAGGAAAACGTAAAAATTTGCATATCCTTATCTCTAACTCTTTGGGGAAGAAGCAGCAAATGGAAAGGCAAATTCCAATTTAACTTAATGCCTGTTAAGTGCCATGCTAGATTAACCTAAAATGACCTAAACCAAAAACTGAATTACCTGAACCAAAAACTATTTTCTCCCTAATAAAACATAAACCTATTTAAGTTTTGTCTCCAAATTCCAACCATTCCAGAAGTAACATGCATAAATTTATCTCACTGAATACCTACAACTGTAGATCACAGCAGCATAAAACCTTAAAACACATGGTGATGCTATTACTTTATAAAAGACTAAAAACCATTTTGAGAAGGGAGAGGGAAAATAAGCACTTTAGATATCATCTAATCCAAAACCCCTCATCCTCTTCTGAGGAAACTGCACACAGAAAGATTTCCAAAGGCAATATAGCTGGGCAGAGCACAGCAGGTGCCAAAGACAACACTACAGAGCTATTTCTATCCAGGCACCTGAATCAGAATAAAAGTGGGAGCAGATGGGAGCTGGTCTTAACGATGTCATGTACTATTTACTGGAAGAGTAGAACTTTATACTACCTGCAAAACCATTGTGAAGCCTCTAAAATACTAATCCAGTCACTTCATTTTTTTCTCCTTATGCTCTGCTTCAATATTACAAAGCAATTTCTTTTCCAGGGCACTAGGTGGGATATCCACTGGATTGTTTTCCCAACAACGTATTGTAAATGAAAAAGCAATTCTATGGAATATAACCTCATAGGGTGATCTGATCCTAAGTTCCTAACTGGGCAGGTCTTGGTGAGTACTCAAGCCCCAAGCATAAACTGCTTTAGAAGACTTATCGATTGTTTCTGTGCACCTAGGTTAACACACTTTGAAATGTCCCCTTTCATAGCCCTCCAGCAAATGCAATGACTACCCTCAAGAGAGCAAATAATCCTACTATCCTGTAATCTTGATTCCCCGCCTTGCTTTCTCCCACCTTCACGTAATTTTTCTTCATGTTCCTTCCCTCCTTAATCTCAAACGCATAATAGAAAGTGCAAACTGTTATTCTCTGAAGCATTTGAGATCTTACTCCCTGGCATATGTCCTCAGTTTAGCTCAAATAAATTCTTATAAAAATTCTCTACAGATATGGAAATTTCTTATGTCAACAGTATAGTTTCCTAATGGCACTAGGCACTTTGGTTTCCATAGCCCTAGTACTGGAGCCAGAATGAGACCAATAAAATCTAAAGAAAACGTATAAAAGATAAAAATAGTATGTAACTCATAAATATATCATCAGTAAAACTAGACTCGTGTTAATATAGTAAGACAGCAAAAAAAACTCTGAAGAGGAACATTAAGAACTGGGTACTTACTAGTCCTGGGTTTGTATCAAACTTTCAGCATGCCATTGAGACAACTTGGGCCTCAGTTTTCTCATTTACAGAAAAAAGCAACTGAACTAGATCTCATTCCAGCTCTCAAATTTCGTATTAATGGAACTTAGATCTTTTATTGAAGTTCTTTGAATTGAATAAATACTCTCTATGCTTTTCTAGATTAAAAATAAGAGATTTGCTCTATAACATTCCAATAATAAATCTTCATAAAGTTTTATCATGTTTTTCTACCAGAGTTGTAGCTCTCCCAAAGATAAACACCATTAGTTAATTAGCTTTTCAATCATTGATGCCTTTGGCCAAAAAAAAAAGAGGTTTGAAATAAGTCTAATACCCAATTACCCACCCTGTTCTCAGGTTCCATTTTCTTATGTATCATAAGCTTTTATGTTTTCTGTTTCACAATCCTACTAATATAAGAAAGCAAAAGAAACTTAGGGCATTACTTTTAGGGTATTTTCTCTGCCAAGTGCTAAAGAAGCTAATTATAAAAAATGATGTGTCGAGGGTATAGCCAAAAAAGCTATACCCTGCATATTTCAGCTATGTAGTATTTTAGGAAAAAAACTACAAAATGTTTGAGAAAGATAAGGAAGTTTAATTTGTTTTTGTTTGTTTTGTTGCCTAAGGGTCTGGGTGGGATGAAAAAGTTTTTATAAAGACAGGAAGAAGTTGTAGCCTCATGTTTCCCAGAATTAAATAGGCTACTCTAAAATACAATTACTAAGTAGCGGAAATTCCAATATTGTGTCATGCTAATGCCAAGCAAAAATTCTGCCCTTTGTTTTTGATCTATAGAAGCAAGATGAAAATCATAAGGCTATCATAAAAATACATATCATAAGTAGGAAGCTGAACTAGATAACTTTCAAGATGTCACGAAATCTAATTTCACGATTCTATGAAATTCACAATCATATTTGCTCAAGAATAAAATTTTACCTACGTGTGAAAAATGTTTGCTAATTTGAATTTAATCAACTTTCAAACAAACAAAGATACTGGTTTTAGGCTGAATTTTTTTAAGAAGTATATTATGCAGTAGTTAATATGATAAATGATACCATTACCTGTTAACCCAGGAGTTCTCCAGGCCTTGAATTAGAGCTTTGGAAACAGTATATTACTTAGTATTCACAATAACTCTATGAAGTATTATTTCCCCCCATTTATACATGTGAAAACAAGGCTTTAAAAGGTTAAGAATTTTACCTAAAGTCACAAAGTAAGTGGGATTAAAACCCCATCTGTCTGATGCCAAAGTCCATGCTCTATTAAATCACATACTAAATTATCAGATTCAAAGCTAGCTTAGAAATAAACTTAAATCCTAGAAAACATCAAATGTTAGTAAAACAGTATTTGGAACTAAAAAGATTGGATTTAAACATCTTTTTTTTTTTTAAAGTGAAAAAGCCTTACTTGATATCATGAACTCACTAATTCCAATAAGTCAGTTCCTTACAGTTCTTTGATAATGCAAAATTTCATTCCCACATTTTTGTCCATAGAATTTCTCCTACTTCAAATATCCTACCTAAAAAACTATATTTCCTTAATTTTCCAACAAAGTATTTAACACTTAGCCCAATTAACCTTTCCATCTATAAACAAACAGAGGCTATCTTGACAAGCCTGATACACTCGAAAACTGAAAATAACCACATGGGACATTTTCATCTTAAGAAATTCCTAACTGAGCAAGTAATGGTGGGAACTCATGACCTAAGGCCTATATGATAGATTAATGTCTACCTTGAGTAAGCCCTATCCACTGTTTTTGTGGATCTAGAATAATATACTTAAAATCGATCTATAGACCTCCAAAGATAAACACCACGGTATGGGCGAGACAACACCAACATTCCTCATTTTTACCTTTTACCCCCATACCTCTGTAAACTATCCTGTTAACTATCCTGCACCCATCACTATAAAAGAAACGTTCTCTCTCCATTTCACTTTCTATCCAGTCCTAGAGATTTTCCGCTTTACTTTCTCCCACCTCCTTAATCTGCCACCAATTGATTTCATGTAACTTTATGTCTTCTCCTTTCATTCTAATCTATAAACTGCAAAACTGTTATTCCCAGGGGCACTACCTCAATCCTCTGATTATTTTTGCTTGCGACACTAGCCCCAAACCCTTGGCTCAAAATAAACTCTTTAAAACTTTCTTTACGTTTGAAATTTCTTTCATCAACAGTTCCGATTTAAAAAAAAAAAAAAATTCTCTGAATTTTCTTCATTATTAACCATTACATAGGTATCTACATAATTCTCTGAGAATTTTAGATAGCTATATATCTTGCTCAACTTCTAGGTTCAAATCCTTGTTTCACCACTTACTACTATAGTTTTAAACCAAAGTTGTGCATCAGAATCATCTTGGCCCACACTCTGAAGATTGTGATTAAGTCTGGGATAATATATTTGTAAAAAAAATATCCTACGCACACCCCTTACCTAGCCCCACCCTTCTACGTGAACAGAAAATTGAATATGCTATTTCATATTGCCTTAGGCCTATTTTCTTCTCTATAAAACGGGGCTAAGAGGCAGGTTCCCTTACATAGACCACGTAAGAGTCACGCTATAAGAAGCAACAACCTCTTCCTCTCAGCCATCCGCCTGGCAGCTGCAAAGTAGCAACAACCATGCTTGAGTGCATCTCCATCCACTTTGGCCAGGCTGGTGTCCAGATCGGCAATGCCTGCTGGGAGCTCTACTGCCTGGAACATGGCATCCAACCCAATGTCCAGATGCCAGGTGACAAGACCACTGGAGGAGATGACTTCCTCAGTGAGACAGGTGCTGGCAAGCATGTGCCCAGGGCAATGTTTTAGACCTGGAACCCACAGTCATTGATGAAATTCACACTGGCACCTACCACCAGCTCTTCTACCCCAAGCAGCTCACCACAGGCGAGGATGATGCTGCCAATAACTATGCCTGGGGGCATTACACTATTGGCAAGGAGATTATTGACCTTGTCGTGGACCAAATTCGGATACTGGCCGACCAGTGCACAGGTCTTTAGGACTTCCTAGTTTTCCGCAGCTTTGGCAGAGGAACTGTTTCTGGGTTCACCTCCCTGCTGATGGAACGTCTCTCTGTTGATTATGGCAAGAAATCCAAGCTGGAGTTCTCCATTTACCCATTTACAGGTTTCCACAACTGTAGTTGAGCCCTACAAGTCCATCTTCACCACCCACACCACCCTGGAGCACTCTGATTGTGCCTTTATGCTTGACAATGAGGCCATCTATGACATTTGTTGCAGAAATCTTGATATTGAGCACCCACCCAACCTACACTAACCTGAACAGGCGGATAGGTCAAATTGTGTCCTCTATCACTGCTACCCTCAGATTTCATGGAGCCCTGAATGTTGACCTGACTGAATTCCAGACCAACATGGATGCCCTATCCCCGACATCCACTTCCCTCTGGCCACATATGCCCCTGTCATCTCTGCTGAGAAAGCCTACCATGAGCAGCTTTCTATAGCAGAGATCACCAATGCGTGCTTAGAGCCAGCCAACCAGATGGGAAATGTGACCACTGCTGCCTATTGTAATGTGGTTCCCAAAGATGTCAATGCCACCACTGCTACCATCAAGACCAAGCATACCATCTAGTTGTGGACTGGTGCCCCCCTGGCTTCAACGTTGGCATTAATTACCAGCCTCCCACTGTGGTACCTGGTAGAGACCTGGCCAAAGTACAGCAAGCTGTGTGCATGCTGAGCAACACCACAGCTATTGCTGAGGCCTGGGCATGCCTGGACCACAAGTTTGACATTATGAATGCCAAGCGTGCCTTTGTTCACTGGTACGTGGGTGAGGGCATGGAGGAAGGAGAGTTTTCTGAGGCCCGTGAGGACATGGCTGCCTTTGAGAAAGATTATGAGGAGGTTGGTGAGGATTCTGTTGAAGGAGAGGGTGAGGAAGAAGGAGAGGAATACTAAAGTTAACATGTCACAAAGGTGTTGCTTTTATAGGGAAGCTTATTCTGTTTTAAACATTGAAAAGCTGTGGTCTGATCAGTTAATTTGTATGTAGTAGTACATACTCTCATATACAATTACTGGCCTATGCTTTAAAACATGACGCTTTGTTACAGACCCAACCTGTCCATTTCTCTGATGGGTTTGAATAAAGTATTCCCTGTCTTAAAAAATAAAATGAAATAAAATAAAATAAAATAGGGACAAGAAATCCTACTTCATAGGATTATTGTCAGGACTAAATGAGATTTCATGTAATATATAAGCCTAGCCTAGTATCTGGCACATTGCAAGTGCTTCATAAATGTTAGTTCAGGTCCTTTGACAATGTTGGTTGAGGTCCATTAATTTTTTTTCTACTACCCCCTATATAATACCTAAGGTAGTACTGAGCACACAACACAACTTAAATATTTGGTGACATGATTTTCATACCCGTCTCTTTTGTGCTTTTGATATCCGAGGCAGCTGATTCTCAAGAACCAAGTTTGAAATGTTAACAGCAACAGACTCTATCTGAAGAAAACAGAAAGCATTAACTAGTTAATGAAAAATACTTTGTTATTATTCAAAGTATCAGATAATTACATTATTGAAAATCACAAACATGTGTAATCCCATAATTCAAATTTGAGTAACAGCACTAGATAAATATTAGATAGCATGGTTTTGTCTCCTTTCTCTATTTATAAGGGAGAATTTGTCAGATTCCCAAGAAGTTTCCTTATATCTCTTCAAAGATAGTGCTCATCATTGCAAACTTTCCTTCCTTCTTAGCATGCCTACTCCATTAATCTAAACACTTCTTTTAAGTGCCAATTCAGTCAGCACTTCACACTTCCATTCTCCAAATGTGGCAGCAGAGGTCTTTCTCCAACACAATTAGCCAGAACCTGATGAGCACTACTTCTGGACCCTAGTAACAAGTTGAGGTTTTTCTATCCTTTCCCATCTACAAACTGATAAGTATAAGTAAAATTTAACTTACAATTATCATTGAGATATTACAATCAATCTTAATCATTAAACAAAGATTATGTTTGCTGAAGAAAAACAAGATGCTAGGCTAGACCTGTAACTATCAGGATTATTAACTAGTATTTTATTACTGCAAACATAAACTATTTTTTAGTATGTATGATACATACATAAAACAGATTGAGGCCTCTAATAACAGACTCAGTCAGCACTCAGCAAGGCTATGGCTCAAATGATTAAAATATCAAAATAAGATTAGGATTTCAAAGAGTGGGTATCAACTTTAGGGAAATTAGTATACTTATATTTTTCAGAGGAATCTGTTTTTACAAACTGCCATACTGACAACAGGCAAGATAAGAGAGAAGTATCTGAGAAAAAAAGAGAATACAATGACATAAGAATTCAGGCAGTGTTCAGAAAGAAACCTAACTTAAGTTAATGAAAAAGATAATAGTTCAAAGCAGAATGGGAGTTTGTATTTTAGCAGTTAGACAATATGTAGCTTAAGAATCAAACAGTTTTGTCTTGGAAACCTAGGAAAGAAATCTCAAAACTGAAAGGCCTGAGAGAACAAACAAAACTATCTTAACTAACAGAAAAGACGGGGAGTCAATCAGGAATACCATGATTGTGACAATACAATTAAACACCTGGAGCATCAAGCCTTGTAACTTGGAAATAAAATGTTAAGGGAACAGAAGGTCAGGATCTTGATGACTGGCTAATAAAATTAAATAACAACCATTGTAAATCAGTACAGACAAGCTGTTTTTCCTGCCAACAGCAGACTGAAGATGAACCAAATAAAATAAAATTTAATTATGGTAGAAAAAAATGTGCATAGACATAAGAACTTTTCTAACTACCAAAATGGAGTAAGGTTATGAACTCTGATCCTTGACATCCAAACCTGAAGCAATAAACCACCACACTATACAAAGTTATAACAGAATTCAACATTCACATCCTGGAATTAAGACAACTCTGGCTTTGACACTTAATAGATACTATGAATTCAGGACAATGTTCTAGATGTCTCGGAGTCTGTTTCCCACTTGAAAAAATAAAATTACCTACACTTACTTCATAGGTAACACCTCATAGAGTGTTATTATGAGAATTATATGAGATAATGCTTATAATATGTTAAACATAGTGCTTGGCACACAATACATATTAGCTATAATGATAAAATAAGTTAAAATTATGACAGTATGCTCCAATTTACCCAATAAACACCAGTAAATTTTCATTCATTACAACTTGTTCATAAAGCACTTTTATAACTTAAAAATGATTTCACATTCATTGTCCCATTTGATTCTCACAAAATCTTTCCTTAAACAGCAGAAGTATTTGTATCATATTATGCAGAGAAATTTATGCTCAGGAAGTGTAAATAACGTTACCCAGGTTACAATTATATTTAATGGCAATTCTGGGGACTAAAAGTCTGGTCTTTCAACTTTCATTTGGTGAAACTTCCTCTAGTCCACTTTTATCAATCTGTTCATCCTTGGGGCAAGTAAATAGTTAAAGTGTACATTCTTTGCTGACCTCCTTTACAAAAAATACACTACCATGTAAACCTGGTCACAAAAGGTGACCCATGAACATGGTTGACTTCATTTCCCTCCAATTTTATAATTTTATATAGTAAACAGTATAACAGAATTGGTCAATTGCTTTCAAATACTGTAGGCAAAGAAAAACATTATTTCCCATACTTTACTCTGCTTAGAAGTCAGCTTCAATTGCTCCAGTTCCTCTCTCTGTTTCTTTTCCATTTCTGCTTCCAACTTAGCAACATCATCAGTGAGTTGCTTCCTCCTCTTTTTGTCATTCTTGGGAACAGCATTCTTCATACCTTGAATTTTGGCTGAAAAGCCACCAAAATTTTTAACTCAAAAACTCACATGTTAAGAACAAATGAGAAATAGGAACAATAAGGGGATGAGTAAGAGGACATGGTATACAAAAAGTAATTAAGAAGAAGAGTAATTACATTAACAATCAGACAATTACGGAGAAGAGCCCAGATGAAGCTGAGACTCCCCTCCCCCCCCCCAAAAAAAATCTCCTTAACAGAACGGTGAGTTTGCTGTGGAAGGAAAAAAAAAAAAATGACTAAAGTCTAAATCTTTCAAGTACCCCTTCTGAGTCCTCAAAATTGAGGTAAGGCATTTTCAAAAGCACCCATTACGGCCAAGCGTCGGTAACTGGGCAGAAATAAGAAAGGGAGACCGGGGAGGGAGGTGCAACAGCCTGGGTCCGCACGCTGTTCAGACACCAGCACCGGAGCTGCCGCGCAGGGCAGGGGGAAAGCGGCGGAGCTGAGAAAAGGAAGCCACTGAAGGCTTAGGAGATTAAGGGACCGCCGGGGAAGGGCAGGCGGAAGGGAAGAGGCCACTTGCTACTTTAGGGAAGTCCAGGACGACGCACATTAGAAGCCTCTCAAGATTCCCCAGAACCGGCCTGCTAAGCGCCCTTCCCTGGGTCCGGCGACTTCTAGGTACCCGCTTGCCCCTCACCTTGCAACTCCTTTTTCTCTTTGCGATGCCTTCTCACCAGCTGCTCCTCCTCCTCATCCAGCCCCTCCACCAACACTGCCTCCATAATCACAAGGTAACCCACCACTCACGACAGAACAATCCTGCACCACCCGCTGGCAGGCACCTCCCACCCCTCAACCCTGACCCGGGGCGCCATTGGCCAGACTGGGGCACAGCCCCGCCTTCTAGGCGGTCCCGGATTTAGGCCTAGTCATTGGTAGAAGTAAAAAAGAGGGCAAACTGCGCGCCTGCGCACTCCCTTGACAATCGCCCTTACTATAGGGGAGAGGCGGGGGAGGGGTACAGCCGAAAGGCGAGGGAGTGTGGCTTGGCCAGCTGGAGTTTGTGGCCTGGTGATTGGCTAACTGGCTAGAGCACCTAGAGCAATAAAGCTGTAAGCTGGGCTGCTCTTCTGAGGTAAGGGGCGCAGAGATGACACAGAACCATTTTGGAAGTTCTTGTTTTGCTCCATTGCCCCTTTAATCCGTACTGTTGGTCCCATTGCTAACAGCTATTGAAAAGGTAAGAAAGAAAAATGAAACATTTTAATAAAACCGTTGATAATTATCAATGGGAATCTTTGGGCTGAATCAATCAAACAGTAGGTAATTAAATTTTTTAATGGACTTTAAGCTGCCATCCCAGGGGAACTGCCTTGCAGGTTTTACTGTTCAAACCTTCGGAATATTAAAACTGGGCAGGATAACCTTTGGACTGGGGCTAAAGCAACATTGTATCTCAAACATTTGTTTACAAAGAAAATAAGAAAGCAGATGTGACTACCAGACTGAAAATTAAACACATTCTTTATGTGGACGGAAAAGGGGCTACATTAAACCTGACAAGCTCAGGAGACTGAAAATAAACATATAGGATGGCATGAACATAATTCCTAACGTGGGCCATGGCTGGAAGTCACAGCCTGTAGCTTCCTTGACAAAGTTCAATCTTTACCTTAAGTAAGCCTGTCTGTTGTCTTTTGCATCTATGATAACATGCCCTTGGAATGTCAGTAATCCCTTTTTCTGGACCAGAGCAGGAAACTACAAAATCCCTCATTATTATTCTTGTCCCTGATTACCATCTCTATATGCTGTAAAAAGTGAACTATTAACTATCCTGTATCCACCTACAGTGAAAGAAGTATACCTGTCTCTCCAATTTACTTTTATCCAATCCTAGAGATTTCCCCACTATGCTTTCTCCCACCCCCTTCACCAATGGATTTCATGTAACCCTCCTTTGATTCTATGTATCAAATAAGCTGCAAACTGCCATTTCTCGGAGCATTTTCTCAATCCCTTGAGATTTTGCTTTCCCAGCAATTATCCTCAATTTGGCTCAAATAAACTCTTACAAGTTTTTGCTTAGGCTGGATGTTTTTTCATCAACATTAGTTGGCATAGTGGGCAGGATCCCAAAGCCCACCCAGGACCACTCTGCAGACCCAGATTCTGTACTAAGTCCTAGCAGGGCGTTGTTGTGCCCCACCAGCTCTCTGCTTCTCATTGGGTGAACTTGGGTGAATTTTTCTTGGAATTGTTTTAAAGTAGGAGGCCCTGACTTTATCTGAGCTGGTTTTGTTTGTTTGTTTTTGTTTTTTAATCATCGAGGTAACATTAAAGGTGAAGGGTTGAAATAACCCAGATTAAGGACAAGAGTTAACTCTAACAGGAGGAAAAAAATGGGTGAATGGATTTTAATTTGGGCTGTTGAATTGGAATTGCGTATTGCAAGTTGGAACAAAACCTTTTGCTGCATCAATGAGAGTCTGAACTTGTTCAACTCCGAAGATAAGGTGCATATACTCCCTCTAGCCTGAATACGGGGTATTCTTAGGTGACTAAAAATCTATGTGGAAGGGTTTGAGGGTACTCTTCAAAACCTGCAGTGGCCCCATAGGGAATTCCAACACAACTATGATTAAATATTTGACTTGTCCGGGGAGACGCACATAGAGGCTGGTTATCTAGCGCTCTAAGCCCTCACAGTTGTACTAGATAGCCCGGGAGAGAAACTGAGGCATGTAAGAGGGTTGAAGCAACTCAGGAGGTAACAGTACCTTGGACCTCAGCCCATAAGCATCACACTTCAACCCACTACACAATATCAGTAGATATTTGTCGAGACTGCGGATCTCAAAAGAAAACTAAAATTAACATGGAAAGTCATGCCTCAAAGGCTGACAAGCTCCCAGACTCAATCCCATTAATACCCCTGCAAGATGTACTAGGGACTCTTTACTTGGAAGTACTTACAGACGTGGAAAGATTTAACTAGAAGTGATATCAACTTAAGATGGCCAAAATGGGGCTCTTTTGACATCTAAATTATTTTTTTGTATGTGCACAATTAGAAAAACCCGGCTTAACATCAAATTGAACAAAATGGGAGGGTTGCCTCAATTGGCAAATAGAAGCCTCTGAAATGGTACAAACAGACGTTCTTTTCTTCAGGAACTTAGTAAGAAAATTTTAGAAACTATCTCTGAACTAAAAAAGGTTCTGAAGTTGCTCAATGCCACCACCCCACTTTTTCCTCTTCTCCAACTGTCCTACTGTACGCTTTACTTTGTTGTCTGGACTTACTCTCCTTTACTCCGCCTCTCTCTCTCCTACCTTGTATTGTAGCTCCCTTTAGAGAAAAGCTGGTCTCGGGTAGAAGGGAATCAGCAATTGTATAAAAACTGAACTGAGGAATCTACTAAAGATTCCCCAGATCTCTCTAGGACCCTGATGACTTTGCAAAGGAATTTGAATTAAGTGTTAGAATGAACTTATGATCCTGGCTTTTCTGATTTATTCCAATTAATGCACCTACTGGTTTTTGAGAGCAAAGCAACAGAATTACTAAATAAGGTTTGCTACGGAAGCTCCTGTAGAAGAATCTGCTTTTATTGTAAAAAGACAAGTTATCGCAAGGATTGTGGAAAACTAAAATAGGATTTAGAAAAAGAAAGGAAATAGAAGCAAGCATACAGCTATTCCAAGGACTATGAGGGCATTTCCCTTTCTTACTAACACTGGGGCTACTTTATCTGTTAACACCACCAGGCTAAGTTGTCCTCTCCCTTGGAGTAAAGCTTCTGTACAAATGGTAGGGACATCTAATCAACCAATGTCTGTTTAAATCAGAACCTGTTCCTCTCTAGCTAGGAAATGTTAAGGGGCAACATATATTTTTACTATTCAGATCTACCGGAACTCACCTGATAATGTGAGACTTTCTAACCAATGATGCTCCCAGAAGGGTGAAATGTATTTAGGACTAAATGAATCAGATTGGGAAAATAATGATTTTAAAAGAAACTACATGAGAGGAAACTAATCTTGAGAGTGATAGTTTGTTGCAGGAAGTTCCAATACAACTTTAGGCATTTTCCAGTACAGATGTTGGCAAAATTAAGTCAGCCACTCCTATTTAAATATCTATTGATAATACTTTACCTCTACCTAATATTTGCCAATATATTTTAAGGCCTGATGCACTAGCTGGAACTAACCCATTATACAAGATTACGTTTCAAAGGAGGGGTTATAAGATAATTTCATGTGTGAGTGCCTATAATTCTCCTATCCTTCCAGTAAAAAAAAAAAAACCTAGTGGGAAAGAATGGAGATTTGCACAGGATCTCAGAGCTATAAATAGATATCCTATAGTTCCAAATCCACATACCATATTATTAGCTATTCCTGTGTGTACTGACAATATATTTCAGTGATAGATTTGTACAGCGCCTTTTTCAGCATTCCTGTAAAAAAAAAAAAAAAGAAAGAAAGAAAAAAAAATACCCAGAAACTACCCCTTGGCTTTTCCACCTGGGAAGATCAAAGTTTACTTGGACAACAATGCTCCAGAGTTATACAGAGTCCCACCTATTTCTCTCAGATACTAAAAGCTGATTTGAATGATGTTGAATTTCCCAGAAATTCAACTGTAATACAATATTAGAGTTGGTGGATGATTTACTCTTATGCTGTAAGATATATTAGATACCTAAGAGGACACAACTTACTTATTACAATAGCTAGTCATAAAAGACATAGCAGCATCTAAAAGGACAAGCTTTGATTCTGTTTACACCAAGTATAATACCTTGGTTTTCTAATATCTAAAGATAGGCTACTAATAAACCCTGAAAGACTTAGAGGAATAATATGCTTTCCTCTTCCAAGAACAAAAACAAACAGCTGAAAGGATTTCTGGATCTGACTAGATGCTGTCTCAATTAGGTTCTAAATTTTTCATTAAGATCCAGCCTCTATATATGTCATTAAAATCAGATCAATCTGATCTATTTCAATGGAACCCTAAAGGGAAACAAGCTGAAGAAGCTCTAGACAATTAAACTCAGTAGTTAAAGGGATCTCTCCCTGCGTGACAGCCATCTTTGCTACAGTTGTGTTATGCAAACAAGCAGAGAAATAGTTATAGGCACTCCTTTATTTATGTTATTCATTCTGTTGAATCCTTACTGAACTCTCATCACACTCAACACTTTTCTGTCAATTGATTGGCTTCTTATAAAGCACTCTTGCTTTCTGCGCCTAAATTACTTTAAGTCAATGTAACAGTCTTAACCCAGCAACTTTATTACCCTCTTTACAGGATGAAGACATTCACGATTGGGTTTTGCTTACTGACCACCTTCTTGTTCTTAGGAATGGTTCATAGGAAACCCTTATTGATAATGCTGACTCTTATCTGAAAGATGAACAGGGACATTACTAAGCTGGATATGCAATAAATTCCATGGTAAACATAAATTAAAGTTTCTTACTTAACTGAATAAGATCTGCCAACAAGCTGAATTAATTGTTCTAATAGGAGCCTATAAATGAGCCAAAGATCAAATAGCCAATATTTACACTGATAATTGCTTTGGTGTAGCTCACAACTTCAAAATGTTGTAGAAGTGAGGCTTCTTGACTTTCTCAAGGCAGCCCATAAAGAATGGAAAACAGGTTACAGAATTTAAATTAGATGTCATACAGCAACCAAAACAATTGGCAATTACCAAAATTCCAGGACATTCTAAGGTCGCCACTATGGAAGCAAAGTAAAATAATTTAGCTGCTGCTGCAGCCAGACCAGCAGCAATAAACAGCCAAATTATCCAGACTTGAGAATGTTTATTCTCCCTATTAAATCAATAAACGACTCTTTTACAGTTCCAATGGACAACTGCAGAAGAATAAAAGAAAATATGGCAGCACAAGGAGGAAGCTTCGACCCAAACAGATATAGTTTAGCATGTACATAAGCTAATGCATTGGGGTCTTGGAAAGATGATTTCATGGAATAAAGAATATTATTAGAAACCTCCTACTGTAGCTCATAACGTGTATAACAGATGTTTTAGCTGTCTAAAATATAACTCTGGAAAATCACTCCATGTGTCCTAACGACTTTTCCCAATTCCTTTAGGTCCATTTGAGGCATGATAATTGGATTTTATCCAAATGCCACCAACTCAAGGATACAAATTGTGTTAGTCATGATTTGTATATTGTCTCACTGGGTTGAGATATTCTCTTGCAGGAGAGCAACAGCCTTGATAGTAGCTAAACTATTAAGAAAAAAAAATCCCCAATTGAAGAATTCCCTATGAGTTACATAGTAACTGAGGGACTCATTTCACTGGGCCAATAATACAATCTATTTGTAATATTTGGCTTATTTGACAGCATTTTCATTGTGCTTATCATCCCAGTCCTCTGGATTGGTGGAATGTACAAACAGTACAATTAAACTCAACTAGGTAAAATTTCAGAAGCTTTTAATCATCCTTGGCCAAAAGCTCTTCTCATAGTGCTTCTCAACCTAAAATATACTCCTTTTGGTAAACACAGGCTTTCACCTCATTAGTCATTGTTCACCCCATGTGAAGGGACATATGAACCAACGTTACTAAAAGGAGACATTCTACATCATTTTCAAAAACATCAATTATCCTAAAGAAATTAAAAAATTAGAAACTGATTCTCTTCAGTGTGCTCTGAGAGATGAAAAGTTCAAAGACCATGACTCACTACCAGGAAATTGTGTCCACTAAGCAAGACGTCAATTAAAGACTCCAACATTGAATTGGAAAGCCACATGCAAAAGAATGAAACTGGACTGCTATCTGTCACCATTTACCAAAATTAATTCAAAATGGATCAAAGACTTAAGCATAAGACCCGAAACAATAAACTGCATAGAAGAAAACATAGGTACTAAACTTATGGACCTTGGGTTCAAAGAACATTTCATGAATTTGACTCCAAAGGCAAGGGAAGTAAAAGCTAAATTAAATGAATGGGACTATATCAAACTTAAAAGCTTCTGCACAGCAAAAGAAACCATCGACACAATAAAGAGGCAACCAATTGAATGGGAAAAGATTTTTGCAAACAGTGCCTCCGATAAAAGGCTAATATCCAAAATATACTAGGAACTCATGCAATTCAACAACAAAAAAAACAAACAACCCAATTGAAAAATGGGCAGAGGACTTGAAGAGACATTTCTCCAAAGAGGACATACAAATGGCAAATAGACATATGAAAAAATGCTCAACATCACTAATCATCAGAGAAATGCAAATCAAAACCACAATGAGATATCACCTCACCCCAGTCAGAATGGCTATCATCAACAAGACAAATAGTAACAAGTGTTGGAGAGGCTGTGGAGAAAAAGCAACCCTCATACACTGTTGTTGGGAATGCAGACTGGTGCAGCCGTTATGGAAGGCAGTGTGGAGGTTCCTCAAAAAATTACGAATAGAATTGCCATATAACCCAGCAATCCCTCTCCTGGGTATCTACCCAAAAAATCTGAAAACATTTGTACATAAAGACACGTGTGCTCCAATGTTCATTGCAGCTTTGTTTACGGTGGCCAAGACATGGAAACAACCAAAATGTCCTTCAATAGATGAATGGATAAAGAAGTTGTGGTATATATACATAATGGAATACTATTCGGTGGTAAGAAAAGATGATATAGGAACATTTGTGACAACATGGATGGATCTTGAGAGTGTAATGCTGAGCGAAATAAGTCAGACAGAAAAAGCAGAGAACCATGTGATTTCACTGATATGTGGTATATAAACCAAAAACAACAAAAGAACAAGCCAAACAAATGAGAAACAGAAACTCATAGACACAGACAATAGTTTAGTGGTTACCAGATGGTTACGGGGTTGGGGGGTGGGAGATGAGGGTAAGGGGGATCAAATATATGGTGATAGAAGGAGAACTGACTCTGGGTGGTGACCACACAATGGGATTTATAGATGATGTAATACAGAATTGTACACCTGAAATCTACGTAATTTTACTAACAATTGTCACCCCAATAAATTTAAAAAATAAATGTTAAAAAAAAGAAAAAAAGAAAAATGGGCAGAGGACCTGAAGAGACATTTCTCCAAAGAGGACATACAAATGGCAAACAGACATATGAAAAAATGCTCAACATCACTAATCATCAGAGAAATACAAATAAAAACCAAAATGAGGTATCACCTCACCACAGTTAGAATGGCTATCATCAAGACAAATAGTAACAAGTGTTGGAGAGGCAGTGGAGAAAAAGGAACCCTCATACACTGTTGGTGGGAATGCAGACTGGTGTAGCCGCTGTGGAAAGCAGTGTGGAGGTTCCTCAAAAAATTACAAAAGAATTGCCATATGACCCAGCAATCCCTCTCCTGGGTATCTACCCAAAAAATCTGAAAACATTTAGAGATAAAGACACATGTGCTCCAATGTTCATTGCAGCTTTATTTCCAAGACATGGAAACAACCAAAATGTCCTTCAATAGATGAATGGATAAAGAAGTTGTGGTATATATACACAATGGAACACTATTCGGCGGTAAGAAATGATGAAATAGGACCATTTTTGACAACATGGATGGATCTTGAGACTATAATGCTAAGTGAAATAAGTCAAACAGAAAAAGCAAAGAACCATATGATTTCACTGATGTGTGGTATATGAACCAAAAACAACAAAAGAACAAGACAAACAAATGAAACAAAAACTCACAGACAGAGACAATAGTTTAGTGGTTTCCAGAGGGTAAGGGGGGAGCGTGGTAGATGAAGGTAAAAGGGATCAAACATATGGTGATGGAAGGAGAACTGACTCTGGGTGGTGAACACACAATGTGAGATATAGATAATGTATTACAGAATTGTACATGCGAAATCTATGTAACTTTACTAACAATTGTCACCCCAATAAACTTTAATTTTTTTAAAAAAGGCTCTAACATTGTTGGAAGGGACCAATCAGTGGATATCAAAGACTTGTGGAGGATGTGAAGGCGTAGACATCAGGGTTAGACAGCTATATAAGACATTGAGTAGGCCTGTATACCTACATAATTGATATTGAACTTAAAATAACCATTTGCTTGTCTTTACATGTCCGCTAATAATATTAGTAATAATGATAGTTATACTTGTTCTTTAGGCTTTTCTCAAACCCTGTACTTACATAGCCCAAATATTAATAATTGCTGAAGGTATATAATGATAACTTTTATATTATCAATAATGCTATTTTTATGGTGTTGAAATTTAGAAGGAATATTATTGTAGAAGGAAGAAAAGGGATGTGTATTTTTGAGAGAAGTTAAAAGGAAGCAGTTTGTCCTAGTAAGTTGATTATTTCTGAATGAGGAAAAGGAGACAAATTGAGGACAAGTAAACTTGTAGAAGGTTAGTGGAAAAGAAATACTGAGAAAGGAATTTTATATATATAAATATTAGAACCCAATTATTCTTACCCCTAACTCAACAAAGGCTGCTAACTATATTAATTCAGATAGAAGCTGAACTGGATGTATGTGTGTGTGTGTGTGTGTGTGTGTGTGTGTGTGTGTGTGTGTGTGTGTGTGTGTATATATATATATATATATATATATATATATATATATATATATATTTTAATGGCCCTCTATAATGGATTCTGAGGCACAGAAAATTTATTTATGAAACTCTTACTGTCCTCCTGGCCTCTAGAAATTTTTAGGTAATAACTGTAATTTACACCATTGTGTTCTTACATTCTTGGCCCATATTCAACCTTACAGTTACAGTTCTGAGTTATACAACTAGCAGAAATTAGATTAATGAATGATACTTGAGTGCTTCCAATATAAAGTAGATAGGCCATATTAAATCAAAAAGGTGAATGGTTATGTCCCCAATCTATATGGAATTCTGAATTCACCTAATTCTGGTCTATCATATCTACCCCAACAAACAACAATATCTGGTATATGTGGAGGGGACATTTTTGTTGGGAAGGGTTAGAAAATTCTTGTCATACTAATTGATTTCTATTATAATGACACAAGGTTTACAGTAAATGCTATAGGAATATGGTGTAATACTGAAATCACAGGCAAATTAACTTTGCCTAAGGTTAATGAAAGCTATGATAATATTGATACTAAAAATCCAATGTATTAGAAAATTGAACTTAATCCTCCCCATGAAGTCATTTCGATGGAAACTAATTGTCTAGAAGAAAAATTAGAACATCTAGATCATTCATCTGGCCAAACTTATCATAAGGTACAAATAGCAGTAGACGAGGAAAACATATTTTAGCTTAATAAACTTATGCTAATGCATGTAAAGGGTTCTTTGGTTGGCTAGGATGTTTGCTCCCCTCAGACTCATACTTATCTAATATTGGACATTTTTTCTCCTAATCGGTGTTACTGGTTTAATACTATTGCTTTCGGTCCTAGTTTGCAAATGTTATAAGGCTGAAGATTATATTTCCCCAGCTTTAGCTGAAACATGGAAGATGTCTCACCAGAGCAGAGCTCTCTAGCCAGAGAGGGTACTCGCCTCAGAGCCGCTTCACAGGCATGCTATTTCATAATTGATTTGTAACACTGAGTCAGGTTAGTTAGCATGTCTTTAGGCAGTTAGGAATTCCCTGGTAGAATGAACAAGCACAGTCAGTCATATCTTCAAGGCCATAGCCCTGAGAAACATCATAAGCACAGGACACCTGGTTTGTTTCAAAAAACCTTCCCAAAAGCCTCCTCAAGGCTGAGAGAATTTGATAAAAATGTACCAGTAGACGTCAGCTTTTCTCCTTAGATAAATAAGAAAAAGTATAAAAACAGAAGTCTTTTGCTTTAGCTGTGGGCATCCCAGCTTCAGGTACCCCCTCCTGCTTGGGAACTGTAACTCTTTGCTTTAATAAACTATCCTCTGCTGCAAACTCTCCAGTCCATGCTTCCATTCTTCGGTTTCACGAGACTGCAGTTCTGGTGCACATAACATAACATCAGAATCCTACATCATTTATTGGGGGCTCGCTTGGGATTGAAGGAGATGTAAGCACACTGCTTCTGCTACCACTTGCCTGGCTTCAGGCCTCCATTTTAATGACTCTCTTTCAACAAAATTGGGCCTCCATCAGCTACTTGAAAACAAATAATGCAGCTGCCAATCTACAAGACACGGAGGACAGGCTTTTCAGGAGGGCCCTGGTCAATCCCCTCTGGCAATGAGCCAGAGGAATTTTGGCCTTAGTCCAGATGCTTTTCCTCTTGCCTTCTCTCTTGGGGGGGGGGGGGGGGGGACAAAGACGGCACGGGTGAATAACTCTTGGCAGCAATTGAAGGGCTCTGTCCACAACTACTCTGCAGTGCGTCCAGAAGGCTCCCTGGGTTCTCCCCTAGCCCAATTGCCCAGTAGGGTGCCGTTTGGAGGCTCTCCCTCCCTCTCTCTGTTACTTTCTCTTATTCCTCTGCTGCCTTTTTTTCCTTTCTGTAAGGAGGCTGAATACTGGCACGTGGCCAGGATTATGGGCCTTTACAGACAACTGAGGGGCTCTGGTCACGGCTACTCTGCAGTGGATCCCAAAGGTCTCCTTGGTCTCTTCCTAGCCCGACCGCCCATAAAGCTTGTATAACTCCTCCATCTATCCTGCTCTTTTTCATCCTGTCACCATCTCTCCTCAGCTCTTAAACTTCTTGCACATATGGAACTTCTGACCATTTGCCCTCCCGTCTGCAAAACAGATCTAGCTGTATGATAGTATTGTAGTTAATACTTCCCTCCGAAGGCCAAGTTTCCCCATCTTCTAATTTGTATTGAGGCCAAACCTCAGAACAAAAGAAGACCAGACACCACTTCTTCAGAGTCTGAGGGTCATTTGTCCCAAAGTTTCAAGATGTAATTCAGGCGGGTGAAGGCGCGTGAGGGCTGAGTGGCCATCTGAAAGGGAGGGAGAAAAGAAAGGCGTCCCTTTGCAATTCATTTCCCAACAACCTTTTCTAGAGTCTCCCCCAGAATCCTGGACCAAGGAGACTGTACAACTGGTTCCGAGGCATGTGGGGAGACAGGGAGCACCACGGTTAGTTCTGCTTACGTGGGCTGCCCGGCCCTACCCAAATCCATGTGTGTCCCACATATGCAGGCTTTTATTTGCTTTAAGGGACATCCCACACCTCTGCCAAAAGTTTAAGGTTGATCCAGCTCTTTTGGCTGTGATTTCTTTTCTCCCTCCTCTAAAGGAGACCCATGCAAAGGAACTTCCAATGGGACCCTCCTCTCCAGAAGAGGCCCCCTCAGTAGATACCCAGTCAGAGGACCGCCCCAAAACTTTGTACCCTGCCCTTCCTCCTGAGCCAGTTCCTACCCTGGCTCCCTCTTGTTGCCCTCCATATCCAGGACTTCCTGCACAAAAGTGCCCCCAGCTAGGAGCAAATCTCCTTCCCTGACAGGAGATGCCAGGAGAATTTGGACCTGTCAGGGTTCAAGTCCCTTTCTTCCTGCAGGATTTCAGACAAATAAAGGGAGATCTAGGGAAGTTTTCAGATGACTCTGATAAATATATAGTAGCTTTCCAGAACTTAACCCAGGTCTTTGACCTCTCTTAGAAAGATGTCGTTATTCTTAAATCAGACTCTCACTAATTCTGAGAAGCAAGCAGCCTTACAAGCTGCCAAAAACTTTAAAGATAATCAGTTCCTAGCATATTGTGATGAACAGGCAGAACAAGACCCCATTCAGGAGCCTTTCCCCACAGGCAAGCAGTACCTGCTATAGATCCACATGGTATCCTGATACAAACATGGGAAATTAGCAGAGGAAGCATTTTCTGGCATGCATTCTAGAAGGACTGAGGAGAACTAGGATCAAACCCATCAATTATTCAAAACTGTCTGCTATTAGCCAAAATTCAGGAGAAAACCCCTCAGCCTTTTTAGAAAGGCTCAGGGAGGCCTTGATTAAATACACTCCTGTCAGGCCAAACACCCTCAAAGGGAAATTCTCTAAAATACAAAGTTATAACTCAGGCTGCCTCAGATAGCCGCAGGAAATTACAAAACTTGGCTATTGGTCCTGAAGTCACCTTGGACCAACTACTCAAAGTGGCCAATACTGTCTTTTACAATCAGGACCAGGAGGAAGCCCAGGGCAAGGAGAGGAAAATAAGAAAAAAGGCAGAAATATTGGTGGCTGCCTTACAGGCTACTCTCTAACAGGGTACCCAGGGAAAATCTGACTGCCACCATTGCAGACAGTCCAGTCACTGGCGAAGGGAATGCCCACTGCGACTAGAGCCGACCTGGAAACCTCCACAGCCATGTCCCATCTGTGAAGGGGATCACTGGAAGTCAGACTACCCCCAGAGGCCCCACCCCCGAGGCCAGCCTCGTCCAGCCAGACTCCCACTCGGTACTGATGGGGTCTGGGGCTTCTAACAGCAACTCCTTTGTCCCATCTAACCATTGGGACTCCCGAGCCCTAGGTAACCCTGGAAATGGAAGGAAAATCTATTGATTTCCTTCTAGACACAGGAGCGAGCCACCTTCTCCATCCTCCTCTCCAACCCAGGGACCCTCTCCAGCCAACACATTACTGTCCGCAGAGTAATGGGCAAGCCAATTACTAAGTATTTTTCCCAGCCTTTAGGCTGCATATGGGGTGACCTAATGTTCTCACAGTCTTTCTTAATCATGCCAGAAAGCCCTACCCCACTATTGGGAAGAGACATCATGACTGAGATGGAGACTATTATTCTCTTAGCCCCTGGAAGTATTCCTAGCTGCCTCCCAGTAATGGAAGGCAATATCAACCCTGATGTTTGGGCCTCACAGTGGGTAATTGGTCGTGCCTTAATGGCTACTCTGGCTTCATCTTAAGGACCTCACTCTATTTCCTTGCCGGAAACAATACCCTCTAAAACCCAAGGCACGGAAAGGACTAATATCAATCATTAACAATCTCAACGACAAGGACTTCTTAGAGAATGCAGTAGTCCTTGCAATACCCCCCATCTTCCCATCTTAGGAATTCCCAAACCGAGTAGGGAATAGAGACTAATTCAAGACCTCCGAGTCATCAGTGAGGCAGTTATTCCTATACACCCTATAGTTCCAAATCCTTACACGCTCTTAGCCCAAATATCTGAAACTGCCAGCTAGTTCATGATGTTAGATCTAAAAGATGCCTTTATCTGCATACCCATGCACCCTGACGCACAATATCTCTTTGCCTTTGAGGACCCTGAAAGCCAGACTTCATAGCTCACCTGGATAGTCCTCCCCCAGGGGTTTAGAAATAGTCCCCACCTCTTTAGACAGGCTCTCTCTAAAGACCTATCAGAATTCTCTCATGAGAGTTGTACTCTCTTACAATATGTTGATAATCTCCTATTGTATGATCCATCTGAAGACCTTATCAGCCAAGGCACCACTGCTCTTCTAAAGTGTCTAGCCTCTAAGGGCTACAAGGTTTCCAAGGCCAAGGCCCCAGTGTGTCAGACTTCTGTCAAATACCTTGGGCTAATTATCTCTGGAGGCACTAGGGCCCTGGGAGAAGACAGGATTCTTCCCATCTCTTTATATGCCTTCCTAAAGCCCTTAAACAACTAAGGGCCTTCCTAGGCATCACTGCTGCCTATGGATCCCAGCATATAGAGAAATTGCCCGCCCTCTCTATCAATTGATCAAAGACACCCAGATTGCAAATACCCACCTGTTACTTTCGAACCCAGAGGCAGAACAGACTTTCAGCCTTTTAAAACAAGCACTACTAAGTGTCCCAGTCTTAAGCCTTCCCACTGGAAAATCCTTTCGCTTATATGTAACAGAGAAAAAAAGGAATGGCTTTAGGAGTCCTAACGCAGCCAGGGGACCCTCACAGCAGCCAGTGGGCTATGTAAGTAAGGAACTGGATCATGTAGCACAAGGCTGTCCAACTCGCCTCCAGGCCGTAGCTGCGGCTGCTCTTCTAGTTCCTGAAGCTACCAAGCTCACATTGGGGCAAGACTTAACCATTTTCACCGCACACCACATTCAAGGGCTTTTAAATGCTGATAATAGTTACTGGCTAACGGATGGCCACCTCCTGCTGTATCAAGCCCGCTTATTAGAAGGTGCTGTAATCCAAATACAGACCTGCCCCACCCTCAACCTGGCTACATTCCTCCCTGAGACAGGAAGAATTAACTCATAACTGCCAATAAGTCTTAATGCAAACCTATGCTGCTAGAGCAGATTTACAAGAAGTACCCCTAGACAACACAGATTGGTTGCTTTTCACTGATGGGAGCTCTTTTATAGAAAATAACATACGTGGTAACTTAAGATTTTGGTTTTGTTAAGTTGTATTGAATATGAAAGTTATTAACTATCTAGGTGTTTCAAAATAACAAAATACTATAATATCAATTATTGGATAAGTCTGAGTTTATCTATTTCTAGCTTCTTGTCACAGGAAATAGTATGTGTTTTCAAGAAAGATATAAGGTATAGAAATACATTTTTGAAGGAACTAAAAAAAAAGCAGTTTGTCCTAAAGATGATTATTTCCTAAATAAGTGAGAAGAGACAATCTAAGAGGGACTGGAAAAGTCGTAGAAGGTTTGTAAAAAATCTTGAGAGTTTTATGTATAGTTCAAGATAGCTCTATACCCCTCCAAAAAGATGAAAATATATGGTTTATTTAGCCAAACATATAATAAATATGTCAGACTTTTGTCTCACTGGAGGAACCTATGTAGAGCAAACTTTCACCTCCTGTCTGGTGGGGGTCTGCACACTCTTAAATCATATAAAAAATTATACCATCTTTCAGTTTATTGATAAACCCATATCTTATTCTGATATCTACAATAAGGTCCCATCAGTACCCAAAAGGACATGCATGTTTTCCCTGCAGATGAGAGCTGTAATTCTGGCTGACCAATGTGTCAATTTCATTGGCTGCTCCAACCAGTGTTTTAATTTTTCAACCAATATCAGCTTAAACTGTAGCTCTACCACTTCTATGAGTTTGATGACATGTCAAATTGCTGGCTGGATGGTTTGTCATTTGTGAGAAGATTGACTACTCTTATGTCCCAGCTTAGAGGACTGGGAGGCCCTGCTCTCTCAGAAGATTAACTGTCTTTTTACCCCAAAAGTCTCATCAGGTTAAACATTGCAGAGAACTTTCTTTGAATCCCAGCTGCAACAGTAACATGCATTTATTTAGCTCAGCTAAATATGTATCCTTATCTCTTTTTGTAGTACCTACTATGACCATTGCCTTAAATGTAGAGATTAGTCATATAGCTTGCTCAATGGCAAAGGCCCTAAACATCACTTCACAGGCTATCCATGCCATGGGACATGGTTTAGGACAGTTCAGAGAAGCACTTCTCAAAAACAGAGTTACCATAGATTACCTACTCCTCAAACACAATCAAGGATATGAAAATTTTAAAGGATTATGCTGTTTCAATCTTTCTGATAATTCACAGTTAATTGAAAATAAAGTTTAACAAATTCATGATATAGTTCCCAACATTAAATGAAAAACAGGATTCTTCAGCTTGGATTTGTCCTTCCTTACTTCTTGGCTTCCTAGTTTAGCAGGACTAAAAGAAACTTTTCTCATGTTTCTTTTGTTCATTATTATAGGGATTACCTCATACTGTTGCCTACAATGCATCTCAGCTTACACACCACCTAATGGTTAGCTACGATGGCCTACATGACAACAACATTCTCACCTGGACTCGTTCATCTAACGGGGACCTCTAGGAAGACCTCTGGACAAGCCTGGTCTCTCTACACCCCTCCTCAGCCTGAAGTAGCCAGAGCGGTTATCACCCCCACTCCTTAACGGCAGTTAGGGTTTCGTCTTCAAAGGGGGAACTGAGGCAGGTTAGTTCACATTGACTTCAGGCAGTCAGGAAATCCCTGGTAGAATGAACAAGCATAGTCATATCTTCAAGGCCATAGCCCTGAGAAACATCATTAGCACAGGACAGCTGGTTTGCTTCAAAAAGTCCTGGTTTGTTTTAAATATCCTTCTCAGAAGCCTCCTCAAGGCTGAGAATTTGATAAATAGTACCAGTAGGCGTAAGCTTTTCTCCTTAGATACATAAGAAAAAGTATGAAAACAGAAGTCTTTTGCTTTAGCTGTGGGCATCCCAGCTTCAGGTACCCCCTCCCAATCAGGAGCTAAGATTCTTTGCTTTAATAAACTATCCTCTGCTGCAGCCTCTCCAGTCCATGCTTCCATTCTTTGTTTTCACGAGACTACGATCCTGGTGCACATAACATAACATCAGAATCCTACATCAACACTGTCAGACTATTCCACAGCCATTCTCTTCTCACAGCCATTCTGTATCCCAATTGAGCTGTTTGCACTGAATAGTTTCCTTCTTTACTGTACCCCAAATTGGGAATTCCTGTTTGCATGAAATTGGCAACCAACAACCGTCAGTTGACACTCCTAAAGGAATACTTTTTGGGTTTCTGCCTAAATCATTGCTTCCAAAATAATTCTTTTGGCTCTTAAATGCTTGTTGCCTCTCACTTTGTCTTTTAAGTTTTAGGTTAACAAAGGCCATAACACCACAGTTCGGAAGAAAGAAACAACTAAGTAATTGATGAAAATGCCTTCTCTTAAAAAGGATATAGCAGTGGAAACAGAAGAGATAGTAATAATTGAGTATCATATAACACAGAAGCTATGTTATATGGGAGACATTCACAGATATAGAGGGGTTAAAAGTATATAACCCAAGTATCATACAGAAAAATTTACTAAATAATTTATTGTAGCCAATAAAGAACAAGAATTAAAATAACTCAAAAGTATGAAAACAGAGTTAAATAGCATTAAGATTAAATTGTTACATGTAGGGCTATAAAATTAAATGCAAAATTAGATTTGTAAGTTGAGTATAAAATTCAAGTTTATGCGATTGTTAAACTGAAAAGTCAAGTTAAATGTTCGATATATAGAGCAAATAAATACTCTCATTTTTAGCATTTAGTGTAGATAAAAATATGCCTGTTCTTAATCTAAACCTAAGTAAAATAAAAGGGCTTTATCATTGTCAAGAGGACACATAGAATAAGGGCATTTCAAATGTTAATCTGACAAAATGGGACAATTTTATTTTCCCTATTTTTAATTATAGAGCAAGGAAAGCAGCAAGCTTGTCTGCAATATTAGTACTGTTAGCGTAAAAAGAAAATTTCCAAATCACTGATTGGAGAGGTGATGGATTGAAACCTTGTTTTACATCTTGCCTATGGAAAATGAATAGTCATTGCTTCATGTAGTAGTTCCTTATAAGTAAATTTAACATTGAGATGATACAGATTAAAATATAAAATATATTTCATTTTTTTGTATTTAAAAAAGTATGAAAACCAGTAACACAGCAAGGAAGCATTACAATTAGCATAAAATAGTTTGACAGAAATACAGATAAGTTATCACTCTCACAAACTGGTTAAATATCCCTATTAAAAATATTCAAATTGGGTCAAAAATCTGTCTCTAACCCTAGATACTTACATTTGTACAAAGGATAAAAGAGTTTAAAGGTAATAGAAACCACAAGTCATAGACAGAGGGAGCAACATTTTTACTAGACAGAATTCAAGCTGTAACAAATTATATTTATAAAACATACAGTACAGGATGTAACATTAAGATGTAAATAACATGGCATTCATATATAAAATAAATGATACTTTTATGTTAGCAGTAGGTTTACTGATGTATACATATGTTAAAAAGTTGTACATTTAAA
Source organism: Rhinolophus sinicus (assembly GCF_057876585.1). Taxonomy (NCBI): domain Eukaryota; kingdom Metazoa; phylum Chordata; class Mammalia; order Chiroptera; family Rhinolophidae; genus Rhinolophus; species Rhinolophus sinicus. Next base: position 29,246,160 of record NC_142507.1, on the reverse strand, counting down.
ATTAGTATGTTTTCTGTACTTTAAAAAGTCATCCTTAAAGAGAATACATACAGCAAAAACTGTGTTGGACTCTGACTTCAACACTTACTGTTTTTTGTTTGTTTGTTTGTTTTTGTTTTGTTTTATTTTGACTGGCATCTATAATATATTTTAATGAGAACACTTTCTCACCATCTTTACATAAAAAGGGTTTGCACGTGTTAATCTGAAACCACTCTGGCATTACGACTCGTTGTGTCCTGGTCCACGGGGCTTAGACACCACCGCATGACTAACTCCCCCGTGCTCTTCAGGCACGTGTGTGCCATGTCCTCCTCTGCCGGAAGTCCTTGCAGCAGCCTCAGGGGCTTGATTCTTATCAAATGTTTCACCACTTTCAGTTTGGCATTCACTGAAGGGATGTTCTTGTGAACTTGGGGAGTATGTGCTTTTTCTAATCCAAGCATCTTTATTATATCTTTTTCCCAATATGGACGTCTTTTTGTACTTTTTATCCTGGTGACAATATGCAGTTTATGAGGGTGTTGTGGATCCCCACCATATTTTTCATGATCTGCAGGTGACGGCTGAAACACTTTATCTGGAATTCTTGACTTGGTAAATTTGTGACGAATCCAATCTGTACAAATGAGAGACTCCACACCTTTTGTCACAGTTTGTAGTCTGCCTGGGGGCCTCTGAACTATTGAGCGTAAAATCCCCACCATGAGTGTGGTAACTGTTCTCCGTACAGGCCAAAGGCCCCCAGCTATCCAGGATGTATAGGGTCTGGAACCCAATTCTGTTAATTCCTAGTCCAGTGCATTTTCACTGAATCGTAACACCTTTCCGTCGACAGGAAGCCAAGCAGAGCAACACTTACTGTTTTTAATAAGCCAAGTAAATGAAAAGTTGAGATAGTTAAGGAATAGTTAAATAGTTAAGAGGTAGGTGTGTGTATATAATATACATTACTTTAATATTTCATTTGCATTTGTTAAATGAAGGCTTTGAGGACAAAAGTTTTTCTGAAAGAAAGTGTTTATTGAGGCATACGCTAGTCAGAAAAATAGCCAGGTCTTGGAGCATGCAAACTAAACCACCAGAAGTAGGACTAGGTGGAGAAGACAAACATGTCTGCCGTCCTGGGATAGATGGGACTCTTATACAATGAGTTTGGAAAAGAAAGATGTAAGTTGTTTTGAAAGAATATACATTGGCTATAGATGGTGGGGGGGAAGGGTAAAGTAGGGACAGTTCTGGGATATGTGCACAGTCCGTAAGGAAGAAGTATTGGGTTGATTGTGGACAACAGCCTGGAAAGCTCATGCATGAGCAAGATGCAGTGGCATCTGGTGATTGGCGGTTCCTTATAGATATGAGCCAAAATAGCTGCCTGGAAGTTGATTCAAAGATTCAACACATATTTAGGAATATGAACAGTCTTTTGTTGGTTTTGCCCATGGCTCTGTTAACTGATTAACTTCTGTTGTCTCTCCCATCCTCCCTCCAGCCTGCTGTAATTTAATTTAAGATACCTTAGAATTTTTCCTCGTCATTTTCTTCTTTTCATTAATATCTTCAATAGAAAGCATCACTGATGAATAGCCGCATGATTTTAATTATGCTTAAAGGACACTTTTATATTCAAGGCATTGCCCCATGTTGCTAAGAAGGCTTATTCCTAGAATGTCATGTCTCACGGAGGAAGGAAGTCCACATCAGGTGATAAGGTATTTTAGGCCAATTGTGGGCAATAAGGAGCTAGAGCAAGAGCGAGAGCGTCATTAGTAAACTGCAAGAGCGAGAGTGAGAGCAAGAGTGTTGTTAGTCAACCACCAACAAGGATTTTTTTTTTTTTTTTTTTTACGTGTAGCTTCTTCTGGAAAGGTATAGGTAGCTAGTTCAACCTGTTGAGCAAGCATAATATTAGCTGGAGTTTGGTTCATGGATTTACATAATTAGGAGAAGCAACATGTATAATATTTAATGTGTATAACAATAAAAAAGTAGAATTATTAAACCAACTTGTAATATTTTTTCCTAAATAATGAGCCTATCCCCAACTAAAAAGGTTGTTGTACAGATTAAATCCCGGTTTCTCAGTAGAGATTTGTTGGAGCCAAATGGCTTCTTTTCTGATAACTTCTAAATGGGTTTATACTTCAGGAGAGGTGTTTATGTATATACTACAAGATATATTAATTACCACACATAGTACTCCTTGTTCTGCTAATATATATTCCAGAACAATTAGGTTATCTAATATGACCTTAGCTAAAAGTCAGCAGCCTTTTATTGTGCTGCAATGGAGTTGTAAACATGAGTGATATTACCTAATGTAATGGATAGTTTCCTAATCATGTGTTCATGAGATGCAACACCCCACCATAAAACAAAAGTTCTCATACAAGAGTGGATTGCAGCACCCTCTTGGTTTCCAGATAGATCTCCAGCAGTTTCAAGGGATTATGAAATTCTAATTAAGGAATTATTTCCATGCCTGATAGGGTAACTGCTAAAATGAAAATATATACCTTCCAGTGACAAAAATGACATAAAATAATCAATCGAGAATACAACGGAATTGACCAGCGAATTATCACTACTCCAAGAAGATTACTATGGTAACTGTAAACTAATCATAAGAATTATGCATAGCAAGTTTCAATATTTAAGATTTTTCCAGGTCTGGTCCAGACTCTTAGGAAGAAGCAGTTTACTTCAAAATGTGAATGGCTTCTCCTGGATGGATGAAAATTGGGGTCAGAAATGGGTGTGCTGGGCCATTCAGGTGTATTGGCCTTTTTTTAAAGTAGGAAATGTTACTCAAAGAGTCAATCCCCTCAAGCTTGGCTGCACAAGTATTCACGAGAAGTATCTGGAAAGGACTTTTCCAATGGGGTTGTAAAAATTCACTCCCATGTTATTAATTCTTATTGATCTTGATATTTTTGTTAGCAGTTTTATGAATCCAGTTTTCCCTTAGAATTCTGCAAATCCTCACCCACTTCAACATTTAATGATATTATCTAAAAATTTATCAGAAACTTGTATTTGACTGTAAGTATGAGAGTCCTCTCCATGAATCTCTCTGAAGATGAAATATATTTACAAAAAAACTATTAGAGTAAAACAATGAATCTGTAAATGACAAAGACTTTAAATGACATGATTAAAGATCTAATAACAGTTGGGATCAAAATAGCCCTCTGGAAATCTCCCCTGGAATTTACAACAAATTGAAAAACAATAACTCCACAAAGGACTCCCTGCACAGCAGACAGGCAAGATGAAGAGTCTCACTACTGAATTCACCTAAGGGTGGGCAAAATCATGCAAGCAGGGAAGGAGGGAAGGGAGAAGTGTGGAGACGGAGCTGCGTGGATGCAGGATGCAGACCTAGCTGGGTGCTCCGAGCTTGCTGCATTCTGGAACTACCACAGCTGCAGGAGAGGGAAGAACTTTGACTGCTAGGGCTCCATTTATGTAACACAGGGCTGAGGAGACAGCATATAACACAGCTGAACCCAAGGCTCACAACAGACCTCGGAGTAAAGACTGAGGAAAGAAGGCTGAAAACAGTGGTTTAAGCCCTCACTGCTGCAGAGAACTGAAGCCTTAGGCACTGAGACTAGCTGCCCCCCTCCTTCCCCTCCCAGAGCTCACCCCACCCCAACCCGCTAGAAGCGGAAGAGTAGCAGTGTCATATCAAAAGAACAGAGTATTTGCAGTTCTGAGAATTCTGGTCCGCAAACATAGATTCAGAGCGGAACTAGTTCCAGCAGAGAGAAGGGAGCTGTGGAAGCAGGACGGGCTGTGGTGGTGGTCACCACCATTGCTCTGGGCCAATTCTCACAACTCATCCCACCCCCATCCCCACCTATCTGGGTGGATCCCTGCAGGAGTAAACAGAACTGCTGAAACAGACAGGCTCTGAATTTGGTGCAGGAAGAGCTTTGGTACTTCAAAAGCTCTCTGCATCCCCACAGGGGATGCCCTATGAACCAGGTGCCCTATGAACCAGGTGAACTGTTAACAGAGGAGAAGCACGCCTTCCAGGGAATCCACCCATTGCGTGAGAACTAGAATAGTGCAGACAAAGCATAACACTACAGTGTGAGAGAGAAAAAATGGCTACAGTCAGAGAGAAAATAAAACATTCTACTGACAAGTACTGGGAAACAAAAGAAAGACCTCTTCCTATCAACCTGTTGCAGAACCCACTCCTGTAGATGTCTAGGAAGAGAAATAATAAATCATTAATTGCCATGAATAACCAAGGCAACAAGACAGCTCAGAAAGAAAGTGAAAAATCTCCAGAAAAGGCACTTAAAGATACAGAAATATGTGACTTAAATGACATGGAATTCAAGATTGCAGTTCTGAAAAAACTCAACGAGATGCAAGAAAACACAGAAAGACAGGTTAATGAACTCGGAAACACACTCTAAGAACAACATGATCATTTTACGAAAGAGATTGAAATTTTAAAAAAGAACCAAATAGAATTTCTGGAGATTAAGAACTCAATCGAGGAAATTAACAATGAAATAGCCAGCTTAGGTAGTAGAGTTGACCAGATGGAGGAAAGAATCAGTGACATCGAAGATAGAAACCTGGAAATGACACAGATAGAAGAAGAAAGAGACTTGAGACTTAAAAGAAATGAAAGAACTCTACAAGAACTTTCTGACTCCATTAGAAAGAGCAATATAAGAATAATGGGCATACCAGAAGGAGACGAAAGAGAGAAGGGAACAGAGAATATATTCAAATAAATCATTGATGAGAACTTCCAAAACTTTTGGAAAAAACTGGATCCTCGAATCTAAGAAGCAAATAGAACACCTAATTACCTCAACCCCAAAAGGCCTTCTCCAAGGCACATTGTATTGAAGCTGTCTAAAATCAACGACAAAGAAAGAATCCTCAAGGCAGCCAGGGAAAAGAAGACGGTAACTTACAAAGGAAAGCCCATTAGAATATCATCAGATTTTTCGTCAGAAACTCTACAAGCCAGGAGGGAGTGGAACCAAATATTCAAACTATTGAAAGAGAGAAACCATGAGCCAAGAATAATATATCCAGCAAAGATATCCTTTAGATATGAAGGAGGAATCAAGACCTTTCCAGACATACAGAAGCTGAGGGAATTTTCTAATACACGACCTGCACTACGAGAAATACTAAAGGAGGCTGTTCGACCACCATCAACAGGGACAATTTGTGGCAACCAAAACTCAAAAAGGGGGAGAGTAAAGGCCTGAACCGGAATAGGGGAATGGAGAAAGTAAGCGTGCTGAAGATAATGGAATACTCTAAATATCAAACTTTCTTTTACCTAAACTTAAGGGTAACCACTCAAAAAAAATCCAGAACTGAAATATATACTGAAATAAAAGAAGAAACAGAGGGAAACATCATAGAATACCACCACACAGAAATAATAGACAACAACAAAAAGGCAAAGAAACAATGGAGACACAGCCTTAACAGAAAACTAAAGATAGAATGACAGGAAATCCTCACATATCAATAATCACCCTAAATGTAAATGGACTGAACTCACCAATAAAAAGGCACAGAGTAGCAGATTGGATCCAAAAACTAAACCCAACCATATGCTGTCTCCAAGAGACACATCTCAGCTACAAGGACAAGCATAGACTCAAAGTGAAAGGGTGGAAATTGACACTCCAAGCAAATGGTGCCCAGAGAAAATCAGGTGTAGCCATAATGATATCAGATGAAACAGACTTCAAGGTGAAAAAGATAACAAGAGACAAAGATGGACATTTCATAATGGTGAAGGGGACTGTACAGCAAGAAGACATAACAGTCATCAATATTTATGCCCCCAATCAGGGAGCACCGAAATACACCAAGCAACTACTAACAGAACTAAAGGGAGAAATTGACCAAAACACGATTATACTAGGGGACTTAAATACATCATTGACAGCTATGGATAGATCATCCAAACAGAAAATAAAAAACGAAATAGTAGCCCTAAATGACACATTAGATGAAATGCACATAACGACATTTATAGAGCACTTCATCCTAAAACATCAGACTATACATTCTTTTCTAGTGTACATGGAACATTCTCAAGGATAGACCATATATTGGGACATAAAATCAGTCTCAACAAATTTAAGAAGATTGAAATCATACCATGCATATTCTCTGATCACAAGGCTTTGAAATTGGATATCAACTGTAAAAAGAAAGAGGGAAAAAACACAAATACATGGAGAGTAAACAACATACTTTTAAAGAAGGACTGGGTCAAAGAAGAAATTAGAGGAGAGATCAAAAGATACATAGAAACAAATGACAATGAAAATACATCCTACCAAAATTTTTGGGATACAGCGAAAGCAGTTTTAAGAGGGAAATTTCTCATTACAGGCCTATCTCAAGAAACAAGAAAACTCCCAAATAAATAACCTCATGTTACACCTTAAAGAACTAGAAAAAGAAGAACAAGTAAAACCCAAGGTCAGCAGAAGAAAGGAAATAACAAAAATTAGAGCAGAACTAAATGAAATAGAGAACAAAAAGACAATAGAAAAAATTAATGTGACAAAGAGCTGGTTCTTTGAGAAGATTAACAAAATTGACAAACCCTTGGCTAGACTTACTAAGATAAAAAGAGAGAAGACACTGATTAACAAAATCAGAAACGTAAAAGGGGAAGTTATCACGGACACCACAGAAATACAAAGGATCATCCAAGAATACTATGAAGGACTATATGCCACCAAATTCAAGAACTTAGAAGAAATGGATAAGTACTTAGAAACATATAGCCTTCCAAGGCTGAAACATGAAGAACTGGAAAATCTAAACAGACCGATCACCAGTAACGAAATTGAATCAGTCATCCAAAACCTTCCCAAAAGCAAAAGTCCGGGACCAGATGGCTTCACTAGTGAATTCTACCAAACCTTCAAAGAGGATCTAATACCAATTCTGCACAAACTCTTCCACAAAATTGAAGAAGAAACAGTACTCCCCAACTCATTTTATGAGGCCAACATTACCCTGATACCAAAACCTGGTAAGGACAGCACAAAAAAAGAAAACTACAGACCAATATCTCTGATGAATACCGATGCAAAAATCCTAAATAAAATTCTAGCAAATCGAATACAACAATGCATTAAAAAGATTATTCATCACGACCAAGTGGGGTTCATCCCCGGGGCACAAGGATGGTTCAACATACGCAAATCCATCAATGTGATACATCATATAAACAAAATAAAGGACAAAAATCATATGATTATATCGATTGATGCAGAAAAAGCATTTGATAAGATACAACATCCATTTATGATTAAAACACTTAATAAAATAGGTATAGAAGGAAAATACCTTAACATAATAAAGGCCATATATGACAAGCCCTCTGCTAATCTCATAATTAATGGAGAAAAACTGAAGCCCTTTGCTCTACGTTCAGGAACACGACAGGGATGTCCCCTATCACCTCTGCTTTTCAACATCGTGTTGGAAGTCCTTGCCAGAGCAATCAGGCAAGAGAAAGAAATAAAAGGCATCCAAATTGGGAATGCAGAAGTTAAATTATCACTCTTTGCAGATGACATGATGCTATATATAGAAAACCCTAAAGACTCCACCAAAAAGCTATTAGAAACAATCAACAAATACAGTAAAGTTGCCGGCTACAAAATCAACGCACAAAAGTCCATTGCCTTCCTATATACCAACAATGAAATCTCAGAAAAAGAAATACAAAAAACAATTCCTGTTGCAATTGCAGCAAAAAGAATAAAATACCTAGGAATAAACTTAACCAAGGATGTGAAAGACCTATATGCTGAAAACTATAAGACTTTTTTGAAAGAAATTGAAGAAGACACAAAGAAATGGAAAGACATTCCGTGCTCATGGATTGGAAGAATCAACATAGTTAAAATGGCCATATTACCCAAAGCAATATACAGATTCAATGCAATCTCCATCAAAATCCCAATGGCATATTTTAAAGAAATAGAACAAAAAATCATCAGATTTGTTTGGAACCACAAAAGACCCCGAATAGCCAAAGCAATCTTAAGAAAAAAGAACTATAATGGAGGTATCACACTTCCTGACTTTGGCTTGTACTACAGGGCCACAATAATGAAAACAGCATGGTATTGGCAGAAAAACAGACACATAGACCAATGGAATAGAATTGAGAACCCAGAAATAAAACCACATAAATATGGACAGATAATTTTTGACAAAGAAGCTAAAAACATACAATGGAGCAAAGACAGCCTCTTCAATAAATGGTGCTGGGAGAATTGGATAGCCACGTGCAAAAGAATGAAACTGGACTGCTATTTGTCACCATATACCAAAGTTAATTCAAAATGGATCAAAGACTTAAGTATAAGACCTGACACAATAAACTGCATAGAAGAAAACATAGGTACTAAACTTACAGATCTTGGGTTCAAAGAGCATTTTATGAATTTGACTCCAAAGACAATGGAAGTAAAAGCTAAAATGAATGGGACTATATGAAACTTAAAAGCTTCTGCACAGCAAAAGAAACCATTGCCAAAATAAAGAGGCCACCAACTGAATGGGAGAAGATTTTTGCAAACAGTGCCTCCGATAAGGGGCTAGTATCCAGAATATACAAGGAACTCATGCAACTCAACAACAAAAAAACAAACAACCCAATTGAAAAATGGGCAGAGGACTTGAAGAGACATTTCTCCAAAGAGGACATACAAATGGTAAATAGACATATGAAAAAATGCTCAACATCACTAATCATCAGAGAAATGCAAATCAAAACCACAATGAGATATCACCTCACCCCAGTCAGAATGGCTATCATCAACAAGACAAATAGTAACAAATGTTGGAGAGGCTGTGGAGAAAAAGGAACCCTCATACACTGCTGGTGGGAATGCAGACTGGTGCAGCCGTTATGGAAGGCGGTGTGGAGGTTCCTCAAAAAATTACGAATAGAATTGCCATATGACCCAGCAATCCCTCTCCTGGGTATCTACCCAAAAAATCTGAAAACATTTAGAGATAAAGACACTTGTGCTCCAATGTTCATTGCAGCTTTGTTTACGATGGCCAAGACATGGAAACAACCAAAATGTCCTTCGATAGATGAATGGATGAAGAAGTTGTGGTATATATACACAATGGAATACTATTCGGCAGTAAGAAAAGATGATACAGGAACATTTGTGACAACATGGATGGATTTTGAGAGAGTAATGCTGAGCGAAACAAGTCAGACAGAAAAAGCAGAGAACCATGTGATTTCACTGATATGTGGTATATAAACCAAAAGCAACAAAAGAACAAGACAAACAAATGAGAAACAGAAACTCATAGACACAGACAATAGTTTAGTGGTTGCCAGAGGGTAAGGGGGGCGGGGGTGGGGGGGTGGGAGATGAGGGTAAGGGGGATCGAATATATGGTGATGGAAGGAGAACTGACTCTGGGTGATGAACACACAATGGGATTTATAGATGATGTAATACAGAATTGTACACCTGAAATCTATGTAATTTTACTAACAATTGTCACCCCAATAAATTTAATAAAATAAAATTAAAAAAGAAAAAAAAAAAGATGCTTACCTGTGGAGCTGGGCCCCGTGTTGACTCTCTAGTCTTGACTTCTTGTTGAACTTTAAGGTAACTTCCAGGGGAGGGATGTGAATAAAGGGGGAAGCCATGTTGGTCTCGGGACCATATGTGCGGCCGGTTTGGACACCGTCTGGCAGGTGTACATGTACACACTCCTTGGTGGCTTTGTTTCTGTTTCCTTTTCCCAAATAAACCATTATTTTGGTGGATTTTCTGGACAGTTATTTTTTGCCAGTCGACATTGACAGTAGCATCAGAAGAGGAGAATTAGATAAAATCCGTTGGTGATAGATTAAGAGGGTGCAAGAAAGCAAAGCGGGGAAATCTCTTGGATTGGATAAAAGCAAATTGGAGAGACAGGTACTTCTTTCACATAGCTTGGTACGGGATAGTTAATAGTTCACATAGAGATGTTAATCAAGGGACAAAAATAATGTGGGATTCTGTACTTTCCTGCTCTGGTCTGGAAAAAGGGATTACTGACATTCTAAGGATGTCATTTTAGGTGCAGAAAGACAATAGACAGGCCCACTTAAAGGCACAGATTAACTTTATGAAGGAAGCTAAAGATGTGACTTCCAGCCAAGGCCCCACTTAGTTATAAAATTCTTTATACTCATGCCATCTTATGTGGTTATTTCCATCTCCTGAGCTTGTCAGGTTTAACCTGTGGCCCCTTTTCTGTCCTCAGAGGCCCTGACTTTGTTTGAGCTTTTAAAAAAAAAAAAAAAAATCCTCAAGGTGGCATTAAAGATTAAGGATTGAGATAACCCAGGCTAAGGATAAGAGTTGAGATAACAGGAACAAGAGAAAAAAATGGGTGGCTGTTTTTTTATTTTAGCTTTTCAATTGGAATAGTTTACTGTAAGTATGAACAGAACATTTTGCTGGATAAATGAGAGTTTGAACTTGTTCAGCTCTGAAGATAAGGGGCATTTACTCCCTCCAGCTCGAATATCGGAATTCTTAGGTAACTAAGAATATGTGGAGGTGTTTGAGGGTACTCTTCAAAACGTGCACTGGCCCCATAGGGAATTCCAAAACAACTGTATTTAAATATTTGACTCCTCCAGAGACTCACAGTTACCTAACATTCTGAGTCCTCACAGATGGACTAGAGAGCCTGGGAGAGAAACCGAGGCACATGACAAGGTTGAAATGACTTGGGAGGTGACAATCCCTTGTGATATGGGCTAAACAAAAGAGCCCCACACTATAGAAATTTTAAATTCTTTTCCCTAGTTTCTTACTTCCCTAGTCCCTGATCTTAATCACCTTTCAAATCAGCCTTTTAATCTTAAGTAGAAGATTGTTCCTAGCCTGAATTATAGGAAGTCTCCTACCCCCTGCTTCAGATAATTACCCTGAAAACTGTTATTTATGCTTGTGGATTGTAATCATTGTGGCCCTGTGCTCTTTCCAATCCATTCGGGGCCCAGTTCCTGGGTGAATAATGCCACCTGAATGACCAGTTAAACTAGAGTAAAAAGCCACAGGCTCCATGAAGTTAAACAGACTTTCCATCACGTAGTCACCCGCATCAGTAGCTTTGAGTCCTGTTTCTTGAGGCCAACACTTTTAAATTAACCAAAATCTCTGTCTCCTCATCTAGGTGCCATTGGGATACAAATGATACCCCAGCAAGGCTTCCAGTACATCCTGACCATAGAGGTCAAAATGGTCTTCCAGGTAGATCTTGAGACCCCTTCCTCTTATTTAAGATCAGAAAGGGCAAGAGTTCCGTGAATCCCCAATAGGTAGAAACAACCACATTCAGCAGGAAGCAGATACAGAAGAAGAGACCTCCTGTCCCTCAACCTCCCATAGAGATTTATGGGGATCACACCTCTCAGGGGGAAATAGGGCAGGCAGTTAGAAACAGGAATTGGGTCTCCAAACATTCCTGCATGTTTGACATAGCCTATGGAATTCAACTGCCCAGAATCCTCCCGTCCACGCCCAAACCCTTCCCTTATTTACTGTAACCATCAACCACTGTGAGGAACCTAAAGGATACAAAATACCTAACTAGATTAGACTGGTCACTCACACCTGCACAGTAAAGGCTACAACAACCTTCATTTCATCTTAGCCTCATTATACCATCATTTTAATATCATACATATGCCCAGAAGTTCATTAATATCATTATAACAGACTGAATTCTCGGAAGGAACATGCGCAGTCTGAAAAGATGATGTAATGGTCTCTTGTTAATCATAAGTGCCAATCAAGACACCCCATATCCAGAGAGGAATAGCCCATTCTAGAAGAGAAGGAAATAAAAACTCCGAGTCCTTACCATTCAGTGCCTTTAGAGCCACGCTGTTACTCAGGCATGCTCCTATCCCTTTGGAGTGTCCTTTCACTTCTAATAAATTGCTCTTTCACCACTGCCTTTTGGTGAGACTAGACACGGAGACTAGACACCACACCGAAGAAGGTCTGCTGTCCGGTAACAATTGGGGTGTTCAACTCAAGCAGCACACTTCAACCCACTACACAATATCACTAGAAATTTGTTCAGACTCTGCGGATCTCAAAAGAAAACTAAAATTAACGTGGAAAATCATATCTCAAAGGCCGGCAAGCTCCCAGACTCCAACCCCATTAATACTCCTGCAGACACACAGTTCCAAGGGAGTCTTTACTTGCACGTACTTACAGAAATGGAAAGATTTAACTAGAAGTGATATTAACTTAAGATGGCCAAAATGGAGCTCTTTTGACTTTTTTTTTGTCGTGTGTGTGTGTGTGTGTGCGCGCGCGCACGCGTGCACAGTGAGAAACAGCTGGCTTAAAAAAAATCAAACTGAACAAAATGGGAGCCCTTACCTCAATAGGCAAACAGAAGCCCCTGAAATGGTACACAGAGAGACATTCTTCTCTCCAGGAAGTTAGGAAGAAAATATTAGAGATTATCTCTGAACTAAAGAAGGTTTCAGAAGCTGCTCAATGCCCGCACCCCACTTTTCTCTCTTCTCTGACTGTCACGCTGTAGAGTTTGCTATCTGGACTAACTATCCTTTTTCCTCTGCCTCTTCCTCTTCTACACCTCTATTGCAGCTCCCTGTAGAGAAAAGCTTGTCTCAGGCAGAGGGGAATCAGCAATTGAATACAAACAGAACTAAGGAATCTACTAAAGATTTCCCCAACCATCTCTTGGACCCTGATGAGTTCGCAAAGGGATTTGAATTAACTATTAGAATGAACACATATGATCCTGGCTTTTCTGATTTATTCTAATTAATGCATGTACTGGTTTTTGAGAGCAAAACAACAGAATTACTAAATAAGGTTTGCTAGGGAAACTCCTGTAGAGGAATCTGCTTTTATTGTAAAAAGACAAGTCACCCTAAGAATTGTAGAAAACTGGGCGGGCCCAGTGGCTCAGGTGGTTGAAGCTCCATGCTCCCAACGGTGAAGGCTGCCTGTTCGATTCCCACATGGGCCAGTGGGCTCTCAACCACAAGGTTGCTGGAGTCTGGTGGGCTGCGCCCCCTGCAACTAGCAACGGCAACTGGACCTGGAGCTGAGCTGCGCCTCCACAACTAAGATTGAAAGGACAACAACTTGACTTGGAAAAAGTCCTGTAAGTACACACTGTTCCCCAATAAAGTCCTGTTCCCCTTCCCCAATAAAAATCTTTTTAAAAAAAGGGATTTCCTTAATTAAAAAAAAAAAAAAAATGGGGCCAGTCTGGTGGCTCAGGCGGTTAGAGCTCCATGCTCCTAACTCCAAAGGCTGCCAGTTGGATTCCCACACGGGCCAGTGGGCTCTCAATCACAAGGTTGCCAGTTCAATTCCTCGAGTCCCGCAAGGGATGGTGGGCAGTGCCCCTTGCAACTAAGATTGAACATGGCACCTTGAGCTGAGCTGCCGCTGAGCTCCTGGATGGCTCAGTTGGTTGGAATGCATCCTGTCAACCACAAGGTTGATAGTGGGCTGTGCCCCCTGCAACTAGAAAATGGCAACTGGACCTGGAGCTGAGCTGCGCCCTTCACAACTAAGACTGAAAGGACAACAACTTGGAGCTGAATGGCACCCTCCACAACTAAGATTGAAAGGACAACAACTTGACTTGGAAAAAAGGCTTGAAAGTACACACTGTTCCCCAATAAAGTCCTGTTTCCCTTCCCCAATAAAAAGAAATCTTAAAAAACAACAACAACATAATTGTAGAAAACTAAAATGGGATTTGGAAAAAGAAAAGAAATAGAAGCAAGTATAGGGCTGCTCCCAGGACTGTGAGGGTATTTCCCCTTCTGACTAACATTGGGGTTACTTTATCTGTTAACATTACCCAAGTAAGTTGCCCTCTCCCTTGGAGTAAAGCTTCTGTACAAATGGTAGAAACATCTAATCAACCAATGTCTGTTTTAATCAGAAACTATTCCCCTCCAGCTAGGAAAAGTTAAGGGCAACATATATTTTTACTAGTCAAATCTGCCCCAACTCACCTAACAGTGTGAGATTTCCTAACCAGTGATGCTCACATATCCTTCTTCCAGAGGGTGAAATGTACTTAGAACTAAGTGAACAAGATTGGGAAAATAATTATTTTAAAAGAAACTACATGAGAGGAAACAAGTCTTTATACTGATAGGATGTTTGTTACAGGATGTTCCAATACAACTTTAGGCTTTTTCCAGTACAGACATTGGCAGGATTAAGTCAGCCATTCCTATTAAGTTGTATTGCATTCCTATTAGCAGCCATTCCTACTACTATTGATAATACTTTGCCTCTACCCAATATTTGCCAATATCCTTTGAGGCCTGATGCTCTAGCTGGAATTAACTCATTATGGTTTATACTTCCATGTATGAATGTCCATAATTCTCCTATCCTTCCGGTAAAGAAACTCAATGGGAAAGGATGGAGATTTGCACAGGATCTCAGAGCTATAAAGACATCCTATGGTTCCAAATACACATGCCCTGTTATCAGCTATTTCTGTGTATATTGTCAATATTTTTCAGTGATAGATTTATGTAGTGACTTTTTCAGCATTCCTGTAAAAAAAAAAAAAAAAAAGATAGGAAATACCTCTTTGCTTTTCTACCTGGGAAGATCAGAGTTTACTTGGACAGTAATGCCCCAGGGATATACAGGGAGTCCCACCTATTTCTCCCAGATACTAAAAGCTGATTTGAATGATGTTGAATTTCCCAGAAATTCTACTCTAGTCCAATATGGATGATTTACTCTTATGCTCTAGGACATATTAGATCCCTAAGAGGACACAACTTACCTATTACAATAGCTAGTCACAAAAGACAGGGTCTCAAAGGACAAGCTTTAATTCTCTTTGCACCAAGTAAAATACCTTGGTTATCTAATATCTAAAGATAGGCTACTAATGAACCCTGAAAAACTTAGAGAAACACTACCCTTTCCTCTTCCAAGAACAAAATCAGAATAGCTTAGAGGATTCCTGGGTCTGACTAGATGCTATCACAACTAGGTTCCAAACTTTTCATTAAGGCCCAGAATCTATATATCTTATTAAAATCAGATCAATCTTATCAATCCAGTGGAACTCCAAAGGGAAACAAGCTGAAGAAGCTCCAGACAAACTCAGGAATTAAAGGGCTCTCTCCCTGCATGATAGTGATCTCTGCTACAGTTGTGTTATGCAAACAGAAGAGGTAGTTATAGGCACTTCTTTATTTATGCCACTCATTCTGCTGATTCTCCACTGAACTCTCATCACATTCAAGAGTCTATTGGCTTCTTATAAAGCACTCTTGCTTTCTGCCCCTAATATTACTTTAAGTCAATGTAACAGTCTTAACCCAGGAAGTTTATTACCCTCTTTACAGGATGAAGACATCCACAGTTGTGTTTTCCATACTGACCACCTCCTTGTTCCTAGGAATGATTTACAGGAAACTCTTATTGATAATGCTGACTCTTATCTGAAAGATGAACAAGGACATTACCAAGCTGGATATGTAATAACTTCCATGGTAAACAGAAATTAAAGTTTCTCATCTACCTGAATAAAATCTGCCCAACAAGCTGAATTAATTGTTCTAATGGGAGCCTATAAATGAGACAAAGATCAAATAGCTAATATTTACAGTGATAGTTACTATATCTTTGGTGTAGCTCACAACTTCAAAATGATGTAGAAGTGAGGCTTCTTGACTTTCTCAAGGCAGCCCATAAAGAATGGAAAACAGGTTGTAGCATTTAAATTAGATGTCATACAGCAACCAAAACAATTGGTAATTATCAAAATTCCAGGACATTCTAAGGTCGCCGCTATGGAAGTAAAAGAAAATAATTTAGCTGATACTGCAGCCAGACCAGCAGCAATAAACAGCCAAATTATCCAGACTTGAGAATGTTTCTTCTCCCTGTTAAATCAATAAAAGACTCTTTTACAGTTCCAACAGAGAGCTCTGAAAAAGAAAAGAAAATATGGCAACAAAAAGGGGGAAGCTTTGACCCAAACAGATATAGCTTAACATGTACATGATCTAACACATTGGGGTCTTAGAATGATGATTTCATGGAGTAAAGATTATTGTAAACCCCCTACTGTAGCAAATAAAGTGTGTAGCAGATGTTCTATCTGTCTAAAACATAACCCTGGAAAATCATTCCATGGGTCCTAAGGATATTTCCCATTTCCATTAGGTCCATTTAAGGTATGGTAATTGGATTTTATCCAAATGCCACCATCTCAAGGATACAAATATGTGTTAGTCATGATTTGTATGTTGTCTCACTGTGTTGAGACATTCCTTGAAGAAGAGTAGCAGCCTTAATGTTAGGTAAGCTTTTTTTTTTTTTTTAAAGTAATCCCAATTAGAGAATTCCCTGTGAGTTAAATAGTAACGGAGGGACTCAATTCACTGGGCCAATAGTATAATCTATTTATAATATTTGGCTAATTTTACAACACTTTTATTGTGCTTATCACCCCAGTTCTCCGGATTGGTGGAATGAAACTCAACGGTACAAATGAAACTCAACTAGATAAATTTTCAGAAGCTTTTAATCATCCTTTGACAAAAGCTCTCCTCAGAGTGTTTCTCAACCTGAAATATACTCCTTTTAGTAGACACAGGCTTTCTCCTCATTAATCATTGTTTACCCTATGTGAAGGGACATATGATCCAACGTTACTAAAAGGAGACATTCTACATTATTATCAAGGACTTACCAATTATCTTAAAGAAATTAATAAATTAGTAACTGATTCACTTCAAAAACCACGAGTCACAACCAGGAGATTTTGTCCACTACACAAGACATCAGTTAAAGACTCCAACATTGTTGGAAGGGACCTATCAGTGGATATCAAAGACTTGTCGAGGATGAGAAGCCACCGACATCAGGGTTAGACAGCTATACAAGACATCGAGAAAGCTTGTAGACCTACATAATTGATATGAACTCAAAATAACCATTTGTTTGATTGTCTTAATTGGTCTGCTAATAATATTAGTAATAATGATGATTATACTTGTTTTTTAGGCTTTTCTCAAACCCTGTACTTATATAGACCAACTGTTAATAATTGCTGAAGGTATATAAGATAATTTTTATGTTATCAATAATACTAGTTTTATGGTTTTAAATTTAGAAGGACTGTTATTGTAGAAGGAAGAAAAGGGGTGTGTGTATTTTTTGAAAAAAGTGAAAAGGAAGTAGTTTGTCCTAGTAAGTTGATTATTTCTGAGTGAGGAAAAGGAGACAAACGGAGAAAGACAAGTGAAGTTGTAGGTTAGTGGAAAATATATATTGAGAAAGGAATTTTATATATATATATAAAATATATATATATATTTTAATATACATATTATATATAAAACATATATATTTATATAATATAATATATATTTACATATAATGTGTATATATACAATATATATAAAATATAAATTATACATATATATATAAGTCCAATTATGCTTACCCCCTAACTCAACAAAGACAACTTAACTGTATTAATTCAGAAAAAGTGGAAGTGAATGTATAAAAAAAATGGGTATGTGGGATTATGTCAGAGAAATGGTGGCGTGAAGTGAGCTTCTTGGAATCTCCTCTGGAGTTTACAACAAACTGAACAGCTATAATTCCACAAAGGACTCCCTGCGTGGCACACAGGCACACTCAAGAGACACGCAATTGAAATCATCTAAAGTTGGGCAAATTGGGAGAGCAGGGGAGGAGGGAAGGGGGGAGTGAGGAGATGTGGCCCACAGTCCGAAGGACACAAACTGGAGCTCGGAGCTCCCTGCATTCCGGAGTTACTGCAGTTGTGGGAGAGGGAAAAATTCTGGTTCTAGCACTCCCCTTATGGCCCACAGTGCTGCCAGAGTGATCAGCATATAACACAGCTGATCCCAACGCTCACAGCAGAGATCTCAGGGCAAAGACTGAGGCAAGAAGGATGAAAATGGTAGTTTAAGCCCTCACTGCCAAGCACAGGATGAAGACATAGGCACAGAGCATGGCCAACCCCCTCCCTCTCCTCCCAGAGCTCAACCCACCCCCATCCTCCCAGTGCTCAAAGCTGAATGGTAGCAGTGTCAGATCAAAAGAACAGAATATTTGCAGCTCTGAGAACTGCAGCCCCACAGCCACAGACTCACAGTGCAACTAATTTGGGCAAAAGGGGCAAGACAACTGTGCTGGCAGTCACCACCATTGCTCAAAGCCACCTCTCAGAACCAACCCCATCCCTGCCCCCACCTATCTGGGTAGATCCCTGCATGGGTAAACATAGCCTCAGAAACACACAGGCTCTGAATCTGGTTGAGAAAGAGCTTTGGGATTCAGAAGCTGTCCACATCCCCACACAGATGTGGTGCCCTGAGACTCAGGTGACCTGCTCACAGATGAGAAGCCCACCTTCAAGGGAAGCCCCCCATCATGTGAGAAGCTGGAACAGTGCAAGAGAAAATATAATGCTACAGCATGACAGAGAATAAAAGGCTGAAGCAGAAGAGAAAATATAATATTCCACCAACGCCTACTAGAAAGCAAAGGAAAGACCTGTTCCTATCAACCTATCGCAGAATCCACTCCTGTAGATGCCTAGGAGGAGAAATTGTAATTCATTAATTGTCATGAATAACCCAGGTAACAAGGCACCTCAGAAAGTAAATGCAAAGCATCCAGAAAATGAACTTAAAGACATGGATATATGGGATGTAAATGACAGAATTCAAGGTTGCAGTTCTAAAAAAACTCAATGAGATGTAAGAAAACAAAGAGAGACAGTTTAATGAAATCAGAAACGCAATCAAAGAACAAAATGAACATTTTACTAAAGAGATTGAAATTTTAAAAAGGAACCATATAAAAATCCTGGAGATTAAGAACTCAATAAAAGAAATGAAGAATGAAATAACCAGCTTAGGTAATAGAGCTGATCAGATGGAGGAAAGAATAAGTGACTTCGAAGATAGAAATCTGGAAATGACACAGACTGAAGAAGAGACTTGAGAGTTAAAAGAAATGAAAGAACTCTACAAGAACTTTCTGACTTCATCATAAGGAACATCATAAGAATAATGGGCATACCAGAAGGAGAAGAAAGAGAGAAGGGAATAGACAATATATTCAAACAAATAGTTGCTGAGAACTTCCCAAACTTGTGGAAAGAACTAGATCCTCGAATCCAAGAAGCAAATAAAACACCAAATTACCTCAATCCCAACAGGCCTTCTCCAAGGCACATTGTATTGAAGCTGTCAAAAATTAACAACAAAGGAAAAACTCTCAAGGCATTCAGGGAAAAGAAGACAGTAACCTACCAAGGAAAGCCCATTAGTTTATCATCAGATTTTTCAGCAGAAACTCTACAAGACAGGAGGGAGTGGAATCAAATATTCAAACTACTGAAAGAGAGAAATTATAAGCCAAGAATAATATATCCATCAAAGATACCCTTTAGATACAAAGGAGGAATAAGACCTTTCCAGACATACAGGAGCTGAGGGAATTTTCTAAAACATGACTTGTACTGAAGGACATTCAACCTGAAACTAAAAAGCAAAAGAATACAAAACTATGAGTAGTATTATGAACAGACACAGAGAAGCAGGAAATAAAAACCCCTACACCAAACAGGACCCTATGCACTTAAACATAACAACAGGGTAAGAAGAAAAAAACATTTAAAAAAAAGGAGGAAAATGACAACTTGCTTCTGGAATGCAGCACACAAATCAAAGCATAAATACGGATAATTTGGTACAACAAAAACATAAAAGGGGAGAGAGTAAAGGTCTGAACCGGCAAAAGGGAATGGAGAAAGCATGCTGAAGAAAATGGAATACTCTAAATATGAAACTTTCTTTTACATAAATTTAACGTTAACCACTCAAAAAAAATCTAGAGCTGAAATATGTAACATAAAAAAACAAGAAACAGAGTGGAGAGATCACAGAACTCTGCCACACTGAAATAATAGACAGCAAGAAAAAGGCAAAGAAACAGTGGAGACAACTAGCCACCAGAAAACCGAAGATAGAATGATAGGAAATGTTCAATATCAATAATCACGCTAAATATAAATGGACTAAATTCATCAATAAAAAGGCATAGAGTAGCAGATTGGATCAAAAAACTAAAGCCAGACACCGGCCCGGTGGCTCAGGCAGTTAGAGCTCCATGCTCCTAACTCTGAAGGCTGCTGGTTGGATTCCCAAATGGGCCAGTGGGCTCCCAACCACAAGGTTGCCAGTTCAACAACTCGAGTCCCACAAGGGATGGTGGGCAGCGCCCCCTGCAACTAAAATTGAACACGATACCTTGACCTGGGCTAACGCCGAGCTCCCGGATGGCTCAGTTGGCTGGAATGCGTCCTCTCAACCACAAGGTTGCTGGTTTGACTCCCCCAAGGGATGGTGGGCTGTGCCCCCTGCAACTAGAAAACAGCAACAGGACCTGGAGCTGAGCTGCGCCCTCCACAACTAAGACTGAAAGGACAACTTGAAGTTAAATGGCACCCTCCACAACTAAGATTGAAAGGACAATAACTTGACTTGGAAAAAAGGCCTGGAAGTATACACTGTTCCCCAATAAAGTCCTGTTCCCTTTCCCCAATAAGAAAAAAATCTTAAAAAAAAAAACTAAAGCCAACCATATGCTGCCTCCAAGGGACACATCTCAGCTACAAGGACAAATATAGACTCAAAGTGAAAGGGTGGAAATTGATATGGTAGTCAGAGAAAAGCAGGTTTAGTTATACTGACATCAGGTGAAACAGACTTCAAGATAAAAAAGGTAACAAGAGACAAAGATGGACGTTTCATAATGATAAACAGGATTATACAACAAGAAGACATAACAGTCATTGATATTTATGCCCCCAATCAGGGAGCACCAAAATATACCAAGCAACTACTAACAGAGCTGAAGGGAGAAATTGACCAAAGCACAATTATAGTAGGGGACCTAAATACAGCATTGACAGCTATGGATAGATCATCCAAACAGAAAATAAATAAATAAATAAATATCAGCACTAAATGACACATTAGATGAAGTGGACATAAATGAAATTTATATCGCTCTTCATCCTAGAACATCTGACTATACATTCTTTTCTAGTATTCATGGAACATTCCCAAGGATAAACAATACATTGGGACGTAAAACTAGCCTCAGAAAATTTAAGAAGATTGAAATCTTACCAAGCATATTCTCTGATCACAAGGCTTTGAAATTGGATGTCAACTGCAGAAGAGAAATCTGTAGAGATTAAACAACATACTTTTAAAGAATGACTGAGTCAAAGAAGAAATAAGAGGAGAGATCAAAAGATATATAGAAACAAATGAGAATGAAAGTACATCCTCTGAAATTATTGGGATGCAATGAAAGCAGTAATAGAGGGAAATTTATATCATTACAGGCCTATCTCAGGAAAGAAAAATCCCAGATGAACACCCACATGTTATACCTTAAAGAACTACCGTGTTTCCCCAAAAACAAGACCTAGCCAGCCAATCAGCTCTAATGTATCTTTTGGAGCAAGTATTAATATAAGACCTGGTCTTATTTTACTATAGTATAAGACCCAGTCTTATAATGTAATATAATATGATATGATATGATATGATATGATATGATATGATATAATATAATACCAGGTCTTATATTAATTTTAGCTCCAAAAGATGCATTAAAGCTGATCGTCCAGCTATGTCTTATTTTCAAGGAAACATGGTAGAAAAAGAACAAATAAAACCCAAAGTCAGTAGAAGGCTAAAATAATAAAAATCAGAGCAGAACTAAATGAAATAGAACAAAAAGATAATAGAAAAAAATTAATGCAACAAAGAGCTGGTTCTTTGAAAAGATTAATAAAATTGACAAACACTTGTCAATCTTAGTGACAAAATCACTAAGATAAAAAGAGAAAAGACACAAATAAACAAAATCAGAAATGAAAGAGGGGAAGTTACAACAGATGCCATAGAAATACAAAGAATCATCCAAAAATACGATGAAGGACTATATGCCACAAAATTCAATAACCTAGAAGAAATGGACAAGTTCTTAGAAACACATATCCTTCCTAGGCTGAATCATGAAGAATTAGAAAATCTAAATAGACCGATCGACAGTAAGGAAATTGAATCAGCCATCTCAAATCTGTCTAAAAGCAAAACTCCGGGACCAGATGGCTTCACTAGTGAATTGTACCAAACATTCAAAGAGGGTCTAATACCTCAAACTGTTCTGGAAAATTGAAGAAGAGACAATACTTCCTAACTCATTTCATGAGACTAACGTTACCCTGATACCAAAACCTGTTAAGGATAACACAAAAAAAAGAAAATGACAGGCCAATATCTCTGATGAATACAGATGCAAAAATCCTAAACAAATTTCCAGCAAATGGAATACAACAATGTATTAAAAAGATTATACGTCACAACCAAGTGGGGTTCATCCCAGGCGTACAAGGATGGTTCAACACATGCAAATTGTGATACCCCACATAAACAGAATAAAAGGGTCAGCCTGGTGGCTTAGGCGGTTGGAGCTCTGTGCTCCTAACGCAGAAGGCTGCGGGTTTGGTTCCCACATGGGCCAGTGCCAGATGCCTAGTTGGTTGGAGCGCGGGTTCTCAACCACAGATTTCTGGTTTGACTCCTCAACTCCCACAAGAGATGGTGGGCTGTGCTCCCTGCAACTAACAACCACAACTGGACCTGGAGCTGAGCTGCACCCTCCACAACTAAGATTGAAAGGACAACAACTTGACTTGGAAAAGTCCCGGAAGTACACACTGTTCCCCAATAAAGTCCTGTTCCCTTTCCCCATTAAAAAGTATTAAAAAAAAAAAAGACAAAAATCATATGATTATACCAACAGATGCAGTTAAAGCATACATTTATGATTAAAAAACTTAATAAAATGGGCATAGAAGGAAAATACTTTAACATAATAAATGCTAATATCATAATTAACAGTGAAAAACTGCAGCCCTTCACTCTGCATTCAGGAACAAGACAAGTTTGTCTCTGATCACCGTTGTTTTTTAACATAGAATTGGAAGTCCTAGCCAGAGCAATAAGGCAAGAGAAAGAAATAAAAGGCATCCAAATTGGGAACGAAGAAGTTAAATTGTCACTTTTTGCCGATGACACGATGCTATATATAGAAAACCCTAAAGAGTCCACCAAAAAAGCTATTAGAAACCATAGGCAAATACATTAATGTTGCTGGCTATAAAATCAACATGTACAAATCTATTGCATTCCTATAAACTAACTATGAAATCTCAAAAAAAGAATTAAAAAGCTCAATTCCTTTTGCAATTGCAACAAAAAGAATAAAATACCTATGAATAAACAACCAAGAATGTGAAAGATCTATACACTGAGAACTGTAAGACTTTAAAAAAAAACCTTTTATTTATTTTTCATAAAATTTTTATTGGGATATATTGGGGAACAGTATGTTTTTCAAGACCCATCAGCCCCATGTCAAGTCATTCTTTTCAGTCTAGTTGTGGAGGATGCAGCTCAGCTACAGGTCAAGTTGTTGTCCTCAATCTAGTTGTGGAGGGTGCAGCTCACTGGCTCATGTGGGATTTGAACTGGCAACCTTGATGTTATGAGCACTGCGCTCTAATCACTGAGCAAACTGGCTGCCCACTGGCTCAGCTCCAAGCACAAGCCATTGTTTTCGATCTAGTTGTGGAGAGGGCAGCTCACTGGTCCATGTGGGAATCGAACCTGCGACCTTGGTGTTATGAGCATCGTGCTCTAACCATTGAGCCAATTGGCCGGCCCTAAACTTTTTTATTTAAGTGTGTTTTTCCAGGACCCATCAGCTCCAAGTCAAGTAGTTGTTTAAATCTAGTTGTGGAGGACTCAGCTCACAGTGACCCATGTGGGGATAGAACCTGGTGGCCTTGGTGTTTTGAGCACTGTGCTCTAACCATTCAGCTAACCCGCCAACCCAATGTTTTTGAAAAAAATTGAAGACACAAAGAAATGGAAAGGCATTCCATTTTCATGATTTGGAAGAATCAACATAGTTAAAATGGCCATATTACCCAAATCAATACACAGATTTAATGCAATCCCCATCAAAATCCCTACGGCAGTTTTTAAAGAAATAAAACAAAAAATCATCAGATTTGTATGGAGCCACAAAAGACCCGGGGTAGCCAAAGCAATCCTAAGAAAAAAGAACAATGCTGAAGGTATCACACTCCCTGACTTCAGCCTATACTACAGAGCAACAATATTCAAAACAGTACGGTATTGGCAGAAAAACAGACACACTGACCATTGGAATAGAATTGAAAACCCAGAAATAAACCCACATAAGTACGGAATTAAATTGTTGACGAAGGAGCCAAAACCGTACAACGGAGAAAAGACAACCTCATCAATAAAGGGTGCTGGGAGAATTGGAAAGCCACGAGCAAAAGAGTGAAACTAGACTGCTATCTGTCACCATGTATCAAAATTAACTCAAAATGGATGAAAGACCTAAGCATAAGACCTGAAACAATAAACTGCATAGAAGAAAACATAGGTACTGAACTTATGAACTTTGGGTTCAAAGAGGATTTTATGAATTTGACCTCAAAGGCAAGGGAAGTAAAAGCTAAAATAAATGGATGTGACTATATCAAAGTAAAAAGCTTCTGCACAGCAAAGGAAACCATCGACAAATTAAGAGTCAACCAATGGAGTGGGTGAAGATTTTTGCAAACAATGCCTCTGATAAGGGGCTAATGTCCAAAATATATAAGGAACTCATACAACTCAACAACAACAACAAAAACAAACAATACAATTAAAAAATGGGCAAAGGACCTGAACAGACATTCTCCAAAGAGGACATATACATGGCCAATAGACATACGAAAAAATGTTGAACATCACTAATCATCAGAGAAATTGAAATCAAAACCACAATGAAATATCACCTCACACTAGTCAGAATGGCTATCATCAACAAGACAAATAATAACAAGTGTTGGAGAGGCTGTGGAGAAAAAGGAACCCTCATACACTGTTGGTGGAATGCAGTATTGGTGCAGGTGCTATGGAAGGCAGTGTGGAGGTTCCTCAAAAAATTAAGAATAGAATTACCTTATAACCCAGCAATCCCACTCCTAGGAATCTACCAAAAAAATCTGAAAACATTTATCCATAAAGACACGTGCTCCAATGTTCATTGCAGCATTATTTACGGTGGCCAAGACATGGATACAAACAAAGTGTCCTTCAATAGATGATTGGATAAAGAAGTTGTGGTATATATACACAATGGAATACTACTCTGCTGACAGAAAACGGGCCACATGTTAAACCTGACAAGCTCAGGAGTCTGAAAATAACCATATAGGATGGCATGAACATAAAACTTTATAAGGTGGGCCATGTCGGGAAGTCACATTCTTGGCCTGTATCTTCCTTGACAAAGGTCAATCTTTACCTTAAGTGAGCCTATCAGTTGTCTTTTTGCATCTAAGATAGCATAACCTTGGAATACCAGACTAATCCCTTTTTCAGGACCCCCAGGGGGCACAAGCCACCACACTAGAGCAGGAAACTATAAAATCCATCATTATTATCTTGTTCTCCAGATACCATCTCTATGTGCTGTAAAATGCTATTAACTATCCTGTATCCACCCATGTAAAACAAGTGTGTGTCTCTCCATTTTGCTTTTTATCCAAGCCCAGAGATTTCGCCACTTTGCTTTCTCCCACCCACTTAATCGACCTATGGATTTCATGCAAGCTTCCTCCTTTCATTCTAATGTATAAAATAAGCTGCAAAATGGACATTTTCCGGAGCATTTTCTCAATCTATTGAGATTTTGCTTTCCGGCAATTGTCGTCAGTTTGGCTCAAATAAACTCTTAAAAGCTTTCTCTTAGGCTAGATTTTTTTTCATTGACACTGCCATAAGAAAAGATGAAATAGTATCATTTGTGACAACATGGATGGATCTCGAGATTATTATGCTGAGCGAAACAAGTCAGGCAGAAAAAGTCGAGAACCATATGATATCACTGATATGCGGTATATAAAAACTGAAATTAACAAAAGAACTAAAACAAATGAAGAAACAAAAACTCATAGACACAGACAATGGTTTAGTGGTTACCAGGGGGCAAGAGGGAGAGGGATGGTGTATGAGGGTAAAGGGGACCCAATATATGGTGATGGAAAGAGAACTGATTTGGATGGTGAACACACGATGATATATATAGATGATGTATTACAGAACTATACACCTGAAATTTATGTAACTTTACTAACCATTGTCACCCCAATAAACTTTAATTTAAAAAATATTGTCTGGATGTTTCTGGTAACCACTTTGAGCACCTCTTGTAATTGCAAAAGTCAAACATGACTTGTTTTGTTTTTGGCATATACTGAGTATCACAATTTTTTTTTCTACCTTTCTTCCAACTTCCCCCCCGCCCCCTCTCCAGTTCAAGCCATTGTTTCTCAGTGTAGTTGTGTTACAGATACCAGGACCGGAAAGAACCCAAGTGGCACTCAGAGAGTTAGGAAGACCAGCTTTATTACGCTGGCGGGCTCAGCAGAATCGTTCCCGAAGACTGAGCCACTAGCAAGGTTTTGAGCAGGTTTTTATGGGTTGGGGACTTCCTTGAGTCAGGGAAGAGGTAGGTGTCCTCTGGTGATTGGCTCGGGGTGTGGCTTGGAGGGGGTTATGCGGAAGTGGGCTGGGACTTCTCTATCCGCTCATGCCACAATTTTAGGTCAGTTTCTCCATCATGTCCCCCCTGTTGATGATCATAAGTGGTAACAACTTGGAGATCATCATATGGGCTAAGAGGATGATAACCCTGTCGGGCAAGGATATGAGCTGTAGCCCGACGGTAACGGAGGTCTCTATGAAATATATGACAGCGTTAATTATGCATGGCTCAATGGTAGCAAGGGGGAGGATCGTGAGGAGTGGGCTGGTTAGGGGTAGGAGCCAAGAGGACCAGCAAAGTCTAGAAATAGTAGGAGTCCAATGACAGCGGAGACGGAGGCCAGGCAGACAACGGCGAGACTCATCCGGGCTATTTCTTGAGGGTCAGGCGGAGTGGACGGGCCGGGTCAGGTTGGGCGATCCAGGTGTCGTCCTCCGGCTGGGCTCTTTTAACCCAAGTGTGATGGATCCACGGAGCGATGCCTGAAACTTTAAGAGCAGTGGGAGTAACAAGCATGACAGTGTAAGGGCCTGTCCACTGGAGTTGGAGGGGCTCGTGCTTCCAATCTTTGACCCAGACTTGATCTCCTGGGGTAAAGGGGTGTACCAGGGCCCCAAGGAAAATGAAGGCCCTTTCCAGAATGTAAGCATGTACATCTGTGAGGACCTTGCCTAGCGCGGCCATCTGGTTTTGGAGGCTGGAGAACCCCAGCTGGCGAATGTTACCAGGGAGGCTGGTTAGCAGGGGAGGAGGCCTCCCAAACATAATTTCAAAGGGAGAGAATCCATATTTGCCAGGAGTGCAGTGCGCCCGAAGGATGGCTAGCGGTAGGAAGTCCACCCACCCTAGGGAGGTCTCCTGGTGGAGTTTAGCTAATGTCTCCTTGAGGGTACGGTTCATGCATTCAACTTTCCCTGAGCTTTGTGGTTGGTATGCTGTATGGAGTCTCCAGTTGTTGCCCATGACTCTGGTTACCGTCTGGAGGAGTTCTGCTATGAAAGCTGGTCTGTTCTCACTGTGGATAGAAAGTGGAATCCCGTAGCGGGGGATAATCTCCCTGAGGAGGACATTGGCTACTTCGCGGCTCTTCTCAGTCCGAGTGGGGAAAGCTTCGACCCACCTGGAGTAGGTACAGACCAGGACCAGCAAGTACTTAGTACCGTGGCAGTTTGTCATGTCAGTGAATTCGACTTCAAGGTCCTCAAAAGGTGTGGTACCGCTTCTCTGAATCCCGGGGATGGGGCTAGGGCCAGACTTGGGATTGTTCTTTGCACAAGTGAGGCAGCGTTCTCTGATGGACTTGCAAAGAGCTGACAGCCGGCTAATGTAGAAGTTTTTGGCTTGGAGGCCTTCGAGAGCAGTTTTTCCTAAGTGGGTTAACTTGTGATATTCAGCAGTTACTTGAGGACCTAGCAGGGCTGGGATGAAGAGTCTTCCATCGGGCAGTTGCCACCATGCTTGTGGCAATCTGGGGGCCCCTTCTGACTTTGCCCATCTGAGTTCTTCTTTTGTGTACTGCAGGAGTGACATGGTGGTGTCAGTGACCAAGAGTAGTTCACTAGGACTTCCCATCACCGCTGATTTGCCCATGGTGTCGGAGAGCCTGTTCCTGACTGCTGAGGGCTCATTGCCCCTCTGGTGGCCCCAACAATGGACAACTACAACCTATTGGGGAAACCAAATGGCTTATAGGATCTTAAGGATTTCTTGTTTATTTTTAATATTTTTTCCCTCCTTGGTCAGAAGGCCTCTTTCTTTCTAAGTAGCCCCATGGACACAGACGGTTGCAAAAGCATACCGAGAGTCGGTGTAGATGTTGACTTTTCGGCCTTCGGATAGAGTAAGGGCTCTTATTAGTGCCCATACCTCTGCCCGTTGGGCTGACCATCCCGATGGAAGTGCCCCTGCCTCGAGTACCTCATCTGTAGTAGTTACCGCATACCCCGCATGACGTTTTCTATCCCTCAGGAAGCTGCTGCCATCAGTATCCAGAGTAAGGTCAGGGTTAGGATGTGGGCTGTCCCGGAGGTCAGGTCTGGTGGCGTAGACCTTGTTGATAACTTCTATACAGTCACATTCTAGATCCCTTTCCTTGGTTGGCAGGAAAGTGGCTGGGTTCAGGGTGCGCACAGTTTCTATAGAGATCCGAGGGTTTTCCAGGAGTAGCCCTTGGTACTGAGTCAGCCATGCATTCAACAGCCATCGCAGTCCTTGACTGTTCATTAAGGTGCTGACTGAGTGGGTTACCTTAACTATGAGTCTCTGGCCTAAGGTAACCTTATCTGCCTCTTTGATGAGAATTACAGTGGCTGCTAGGGCCTGCAGGCATGGTGGTCAACCCGCTGCTACAGGGTCTAGTTTCTTTGAGAGGTAGGTGATGGGACAGAGCCACAGTCTAACCGTTTGGGCCAGCGGTCCTAAGGCTCTTTTGTCTTTTTCATAGACGAATAAGTGGAATAGCCTCACAGCATCAGGTAACCTGAGGAGTGGGGCCTGTCCAAGTGAGCTCTTGAGCTGCTGGAAGGCGTGTTCTTGATCTTCTGTCCATAGCATGGGCACTTTTTCTTGACCAGTTAGAGCCTCATATAAGGGCCGGGCTATTGCCGAAAAGCCAGGGATCCAGATCCAGCAGAAGCCAGCGGCTGTGAGGAACTTACTGAGCGCTCTCCAGTTGGTGGGCCGAGGAAGGGAAGTGATGACTTTCTTCCGCTCGATTCTGAGGGCCCGCTGTCTTTAGAGATGACAAAGCCCAAGTACTGTACTTGTTTCTGCAGAGCTGGGCTTTCTTCCAGGAGACTCTATACCCTGTCTCGGATAAATGGGACAGGAGTGCCCATGTTGCAGTTTGGCACTCGGTTTTGGTGGCACAGGCTAGGAGCAGATCATCCACATATTGCAATAGAGTGCAGCAGTATTCTTCTTGAGGGATGGTGGCTAAATCTGAGGCTAGCGCTTCCACAAAGAGGGTTGAGGAGTTTTTGAAGCCCTGTGGGAGCTGAGTCCATGTCAGCTGGAGCTGCCGGTCAGTATCAGGTTCAGTTCATTCAAAGGTGAACAGTGATTGGCTCTGGGGCGCCAACCGAATGCAGAAGAATGCATCTTTCAGGTCCAGGCAGGTGAACCATCCGGCCTCTGGGGGCAGCTGACTGAGGAGAGTATACGGATTTGGGACTACGGGGTGTAGGGAAACTGGCTTGGTTTACCGCTCTTAAATCTTCTACTGGCCAGTATTCTCCATTGGGCTTCCTTACCGGCAGGAGGGGTGTATTCCATGTGACTGGCACTCTACCAGTATCCCTGTTGTACTTAGACGGGCGAGGTGTTTTTGAATCCCTGCCCAAGCTTCTCTGGAGATGGGGTGTTGGCGTAGCCGTTGGGGTTGCGCTCCAGGTCTCAGTTTCATCAAAACTGGGGCCTTATGTTTTGGTAGCCCCGGCAGGTTATCTTCAGCCCAAACCTCCAGGAAATCGGCCCTGTAGGCTTCTGGGTTCTGTTCTACACTGCCGGTCCCGTAGAGCCTCCATTCTTCTTCCCTTGGGGTGGTGATAGACAGAACAAGTCCTTCTGACAGGGGCTGCAGTGACATGGTGGCTTGGCCTGATGGTTCGAAGGAAATTTGTGCTCCTAACTTGGTAAGGAGGTCACGTCCCAGGAGCGGGATTGGGCAGTCTGGTAAGTAGAGGAACTTGTGTGACACGGTGTGTCCTCCTAATTTACAAGTCCGGGCTGGCAGAATGGTCGGCTCTTAGCTTGATCCCCGGTGGCTCCCATTATGGTGATTCTGCGGTCCCCAAGCAGTGCCACCAGTGTGGTGACTACCGAGTGTTCTGCTCCAGTATATGCCATAAAAGTCACTGTTTGGCCCCCTACACCTAAGTCAACCATGGGCTTGTGGGGACCGAGTTCGAAGGAGCCCGGTCCTCCTCAGTCCGAGTCGATTCCCGCTAATCCTATGAAGTTGGGCTACAGGCTGGTTGTGTTGGGACCACGGGGAGGCCGGGGCTTTCCTTTCCGACGGTTGGGGCACTCATTCCTCCAATAGCCCAGTTCCTTACAATACGCGCATTGGTCTTCTTTTAGCAGGGCGTGAGGTTGGGGGTCTGCCTGCCGACGTGGAGGCCCTTTTCTTCCGGGCCTATCCCCTCCTTATTGGAGAGCGGCCGTGAGGAGGGTTACTTTTTCTCTCATCCTCTTATTGGCCTCTCATTTAGCTACAAACTCACGATTCCAATAAACCTTGTTAGCCACCTCCAAGAGCTGGGTGATATTCATTCCTGCGAACCCCTCGAGTTTTTGTAGTTTTGGACAGATATCAGGAGCTGCCTGAGCGACAAAGGCTGGCTTTATCATCCTCTGATTCTTGGGGGCTTCTGGATCAAATGGGGTGTGGACTCGGAACGCCTCACAGAGATGTTCATAGAAGTCGCCAGGAGTTTCTTCCCTGTTTTGGCTCTTACATTGGCTCTTTTGAACATATTGGTGGGGTTTTGGGCCCCTGCCCGCAACCCTCGTAGGAGTGCATCTTGGTATCAGTGGATTGCTCCTCTCCCTGCTTCAGTATTAAAGTCCCAATCAGGCCGTGCATCTGGAGCAGCCTCGGTCACCCTGGTGGCAGCATCCAGGACTTCTCCAGGGCCCACTTCTTCTAGCCACTGCCTAGCCCCCTGTATGATCCGCCGGTGTTCTTCGGTGTTGAAGAGCATTCGGAGGAGCTGTTGACAGGTCCCCTGGTGGGGCGATGATGTGGAAGATCTATAAGATCTATCGTGGCTTGCGGTTTCTTCGAGTAAGCTGGGGTATGACGTTTCCAATTCAACAGGTCAGTGGTGGAGAAGGGCTGGTAGTAGATGACAGGGTGTCCTGGCTGGAGGGTCCCGTCATCTCCAACTTGGTCTGGCCCTCTGGTCTCCCAGAGGGGCAGCTAAAGCGGAGGCAGGTCTTTGGACCGAAGTCGACTAGTAGGCCCCGGTGAGGATTTGGTGTGTAGGATCAGGGGCTACCTGGGTAGGGCTTGGGAGGTCAGGTGTCGGCCCGGGGGGGTAGTCAGATGGAGGTGGAGTGTCTGGAAGCGGTGGGGCCACGCCAGCGTTGGCCATGGTGCGTAGGGAGGTGGTGGCGGCTCTTCGTGGGGGTCTCC
Organism: Rhinolophus sinicus; assembly: GCF_057876585.1. Taxonomy (NCBI): domain Eukaryota; kingdom Metazoa; phylum Chordata; class Mammalia; order Chiroptera; family Rhinolophidae; genus Rhinolophus; species Rhinolophus sinicus. The sequence continues at coordinate 29,214,219 of NC_142507.1, read as the reverse complement.
CTGGTAAATGGTCTTAGTCATGTCTTTCTGGGCGCGGCCTCGTGGGTTCCATGCAATGAGGATCCTGGACTGTCCCTTACTATTGGAGCAGAATTGTACTGAAGGAGGAAGGGTACGGGCTATTTCCAACCATGAGCTTAATGTAAGGGAACTGGTCTGGATGTCCTGGGGTCCCGGTGACAACTATGTAGACTTGGCGAATCGTGGGAGGTCAAGAGTGCCTTCTCGGGGCCATCCCACGTCAAAACTTGGCCACTCCAGTTCTCATAAAGTGCGGAGATGTCTGGGGGTCATCTTGACCCCCTAGTCACCTCCGAAACCTTCCCTGAAATTCTTTAACATGCAGTCTAGAACCGTGGGCTTCCCGTGACTCCCTCCTATGATGTTTGGTGTCGTGTTGACAAGGGAAGAGTCTCAATCAGGCGCCTGCCTGGCCATGTGAGGGACATGGCCCCCAAAGCAGGAGCTTTGGGAACGTCTTGGCTAAGGTGTGCCCGTATAAGCCCCAGGCTCGGTCGCACACTGAGAGTGCGAATCACCGTTATGCCGTACGACACTACCACAGAACGCAGGTTGGGGCTCACTCGGGCTCCGTAGCTGACAGGCCGTGAACCACACAGAATCCCGTTCGGGACCAAGCACACACATTCATTCAGAGAGGAAAGACGCCCTTCCCCCGGAATGGCCCTAACTAGAGTCCAAAGTGGGACTCTGCGGGAGGTGAGCAGGCTCCCCTTCTGCCCTTAGGCAGGCCTAACTGGGTCCAGGCCCCGTGGTCTTACCGTGTCCAATGTCCTGGTTGACTGTCCATCCTTTCTCTCTACTGGGGGTCCAGCAGGAGTCACAGGCTAGAGCCGGCGGGAGGTCGCTGTTCCTGGGCCTGCCGAAATCAGCAGTGCGTGCCTAGCCTCGTCTCAGCTCTCCCGCCACCCTACGGCCTGCTCTTGCCCAAACTGGTGGCTCAAGGGGCCAGCGCGGTTGGGTTTCATGGTCAGGGAACCAAGAATGTTACGGATACCAGGACTGGAAAGAACCAAGCGGCACTCAGAGAGTTTGGAAGTTCAGCTTTATTATGCTGGAGGTCTCAGCAGGATCTTTCTCAAAGACAGCCACTAGCAAGATTTTGAGCAGGTTTTTATGGGTTGGGGACTTCCTTGAGTCGAGGAAGAGGTAGGTGTCCTCTGGTGATTGGCTCGGGGTGTGGCTTGGAGGAGGTTATGCGGAAGTGGGCTGGGGCTTAGGCTGGGGACTTTTCTCTCTGCTTGGGCCACCATTTTAGGTCAGTTTGTCCATCAGTTGTGTAGGACACAATTCCCTTTCCCATGCTGGTATTATGTGCCTTGCGGCTCCCTCCCTCCCTGCCTGGCTGAGGCAATCGGTCGTCAGTTGTGGTTAGGCCACTCACAGCAACTCAGGGAAGTTCTCCCCAGCTGCCAGCCACTCACACTGGCTGCTGGCCACTCACGCTGGCCACTCATGGCAGCACACGTTAGCCCTGGGCAGCACACATCGGCCCTCGGCAGCTCACGCCAACCTTTGGCTGCTCAAGGTAGCCCACCTCCAGGGAGAGCTGTTGTTCACAGTCTTAGCTGCAGAGGGAGCAGGTCACTGGCCCACGTGGGAATTGAACCGGCGACCTCAGGTGTTAGGAGCACAGAGCTCCAACCACCTGAGCCACTGGGCTGGCCCGAATATTACAATTTTAATAAAGTTTTCCTTCCTTAAAATGTGTATAAAGTTGTTTTGTGTACCCTCTGTATTTAATGAAGACATGTAGGCTATGATTGTCTCTCATTTGCTTGCTTTTTCTTTAAAAAAAAAAAAATTCGGCGTTGACTGCCATGTGATGTTATGGTCTTGCCCCACCTCAATTGTCCAACATTTAGCAAGACAAATGATGACATTACGACTTCCTAGGAATGAGCCTTCTTAGCACTGTGGGACCACACTATCCAATGAAAAGTTTGGTCATCAATGCATCTTTTGGATTGATTTATGACCAAAATGGGAAACTGTGGATGGAAAAGTGACGGCATGTTAAAACTGAAAATAACCACATAGGACTGCGTGAACATAAACATTCCTAATTAAGGTGAGTCATGATGGGAAATCATATCTTTAGCCTGTATTCCTTGACAAAAGTCAATCTTTACCTTAAGTGAGTCTATTGTCTTTCTGAATCTAAGATAACATACCTTTGAAATGTCAGAGTAATCTCCCTTTCCAGACCCCCTAAGGGCATACTCACCACACAGAACCCCTCACTGTTATTGTGTTCCCCAAATACCATCTCTATGCGCTGTAAATATTATTAACTATCAGGTACTCATCAATGTAAAATAAGTATGTTTCTTTCCGTTTTACTTTTTATTCAATAAGAGATCCCCCCCCCACTTTGCTTTCTCCCACCTCTTAACCTACCACATGGATTTCATGCAACCCTCTTTACGTGTCCTTTGATTCAAATGTATAAAATAGGCTACGAAACTGCCGTTCTCTGGAGCATTTTCTTAATCCATTGAGCTTTTGCCTCCAGGTAATTGTCAGTTTCAGTCATAAAAATTCTCTACTAGTTTGGACTTTCCTTACATAGACACCGGCCATGCTGCTGATGGTTTGGACTTCATGTCCCAAGATCGGCCTGCTTTTTGGTTACCATTTTTGACTCAATGAAATCTTTCTTAAACACTTTCAGCAGGGGAAATTCACTTTTTAAACACATTCCTTAAGTATTGTTTGTTGAATTCATAACCTACTTCGGGTTTTCATTTTATTTTTATTTAAGGTCAGTTGATGCCTGACAAAACAGGCCACATTCGAGCTTTATTTGAAAAACAACACTTGGAGGCTGACCTTCCGCCTGAGGCACCATTCCAGAAATTCCCCGACCAGGAGCCAGAAGTCCAACAGTGCGGCCTTCTCAGAGAGCGCTCTGCAGGATCCCGAGCCCCAGCGAAGAAGCTGGACGAGCAGTGCTGCACCCCTACCAACTCAAAGCGGTGATGAGCAACCTACCCACTAGTCTCTCAACCCAGCAAAGCAGCGCATTTGTGCGCGGCGAGCGCGGAGTGCAGAGAAGCCCTGCCCCACGCCCGAGCGCCATCCAATCGCAGCGCGCGCTAGGACGCGCAGTGGCTAGGGGGCGGTGCGTTCGGAGAAGCACCGCCCTTCGCCCGAGTGCCCCCGGTGTTCGGTCGCGCTCAGCTTCCCGCGCCTTGAGAAGGCAAGCTGCTGAAGAGGCTTCGTTGTGGCGGGAGGTGCTTCTGGATATGTCCCACGACGGTAACTCTCGCGGACAGAAGGTATGCTGTGGGCTGGGAGTGGACGCCGCGCTGTCTACTACGGTCGTTCGGGAGCTCCGCGGGGTAGCTCGTCCGGCTCGGTCTTTTACCGCGTCCGCCTGGCCCCCAGGGCGCTGGGCGCGCGTGGCTGGCCCTGGGCTGGCAGGAGCGAGAGGTGGGCGCTATGCTGGCAGGGATCCCTGGCGAGTCTGCGGCCGGTTCCGTCTGTGAGTGGACAGAGCCCGCGTCGCGGAGTGAGGCTCCTGAGGTTGGTCCCTGCCCAGGTGTGCTGACCGAGCTCTCCGCCGGCCGTCGGGAGCCTGTAGGGTCGCAGGGTCGATGCGGAGATCTGGAAGGAAAGCTCTCTGGAGGTGCGGAGGGAACACCCACTTCCGTGGGAAAGGCGTGGGGTCGCAGCCATACGGGTGACGGAAGTGAGCGACTGGAATTGAATCTGGAACAAGCATGTGAGATATATTTGCACTTGCTGGTGTTGGGCACTTCATTTGTCTGTTTTTGACTCTTGTCGTATAATACACCGAGACGTCGGTGGATACTGGAATGGCACTACTGCTGTTTTTCCCTCCAGATACCTGTTGTCACACTTTCCTTTCTACCCTAAACTTTTTCTGAATCTTTCTCTTCCTGCTTCAGTAGGAGAGGAATCTGAATCTAACTGCTGCCAGTCTGTTACACCAATATTTGCCACAGTGTCTGGGTACGGAGTACTTTTGTAGGAAATATTGCGTGAGTGTTATTTAAAATATTGAACCTGGTGCTTTTTTGTTCCGTAAATTGTTTTTCCTGGCATGTGACCTTTACCTTTCTAAAGCTATTTCTAAGTTTCTTGCTTACAAATATACATGTCTCATCATACTAAAAGTTTAAAGAAGCAAAAACAGTGCTTACTTTCTTGTCATTCCTTCCTTTTACTAAGAAGCGTTCTGAAAAAATAGTCCACATCTACTGATTCAACTTCCTTATCACCACTGTTTCCTTGCTTCGGAAATATTTACTGTCAGACACACTGTCAGTTTTGTAACTGATTTAAGAGAATAAAAGGAATCTATGTCAAATATACTTATTTACTGTAAGACACATCCTGATTTCAGAAATATTAAAATGTGGAAGAAGTCAAGGAAATACATGATATTAAATCCAATATAAGTTATTTACCGGATCACTGTAGCATTTGACACATTTACCACCTGCTTTTACTTATTTATTTTTTTGGAGCATCCCTGAATGTTACTGTACTGATTCTCTGTCTTGCAACTGGTCATTTACTTCTTTCTCTTTTAAAAAATTGTTTTAAAAATATATATATTTTTAAACTTTTATTTATATTAAGTGTGTTTTTCCAGGACTCATCAGCTCTAAGTCAAGTAGTTGTTTCAATCTAGTTGTGGAAGGCACAGCTCACAGTGGTCCATGTGGGGATGGAACCAGCAATCTCATTGTTAAGAGCACCTTGCTCTAATCAACTGAGCTAAGGGGCCGCCCCCTCATTTACTTCTCTCTACTGTCTTCCTAACATGTTCTAATTTTTGACCTTGCGCATTTTCTTTTGTTACAAGTTTGTTCTGGGCAATCTTGTACATTGATGTTAGCTGTCACTGTTATATAGATGACTTTCAGATCTGTATTTGACCTTTCCCGAGAGATCAGTTTAAATTCAGTGTATCATGAAGTTATCATTCTTAGCCTTAGTCCACTAGGTCCTAACAGTTCCTACTGTGTCTTGTTGGTCTCTGCCTATTGATAGTGATACTCTTGGCTGGGACTGCCTAAGGCACTTCCCTACCCCCATATTACTTGTAGCAGGCTCCCACAGACATTTTCCTCCCCTGGAACCAATGTTGTGGCTGGACTAGACCTTGTGATTCTTATGATTGCAGGATGCACTTTAGCAAAAACCATCAAGGAACTTTGAGGAACAAGATTTGTTACTCACTGGTCCTGGAGGGTACATTGCACACCCAAGGTCCACACAGTGAAGTCAAAGTGGGGGATGGGGGAGAAAAAGAGGTACGGGAGAAGGGCAGTCAGACCTGGGATCTGCCTTTATTACGGTTGGAGGGTGGTGTGTCTAGGGTTTCCTGGGTTCACTCTTCATTGACTAATTTAAAGCCTAAGAGTGGGAATTTGGGCACCAGAAGGGATAAGTGGGTTCACTTAAATGGTCAGTTATCTAGGTTACCCAGGGCTTTCTGAAAGAGGGGCCTTCATGTGTAGGAGTGGCCTAATTCCTTATCTTGTTTTGCTAGTAGCTGTGTCATGTAACTGGCCATATGTTTATTCAAGAGGATGTCTTCTGAAATGGATGCCTTGGCAATCAAAAACTTAATGTCAGGTACTTAAACCACAATCAAAAAGCTTAATGCTAGGTACTTACTCTAGATCCTGACTTAGATCTTAGTGTTTTTGACTTGATACTCACTTCTGCCCTCTTCATTCTATCAGTTTTAAAGACGTTATCAATTTTTCTTGTCAGTAGTTGTATTAGTTGTCTATTGCTTTGTAACTGATTGTCTCAAAACTGAAGCAGCAGCTTAAAGCAAATGTTATTTCTCATCAATTTCTGAGGGTCAAGAATCTGGGAATGGCTCAACTGGGTAGTTCTACTTCTGAGTCTCCCACAAGTTTCAATCAAATTAAGGGTCACTGAGGCTACAATACATCATCTATATATTGCATTATGTGTTCACCACTCAGAGTCAGTTCTCCTTGCATCACCATATATTTAACCCCCTTTACAGTCTTGTACCATCCTGCCCCCCCCTTACCCTCTGGTAACCACTAAACTGTTGTCTGTGTCTATGAGTTTTTGTTTCTTTGTTTGTCTTGTTCCTTTGTCGCGTTCAGTTTTATATACCACATATGAGTGAAGTCATATGGGTTCTCGACTTTTTCTGTTTTATTTATTTCACTTAGTTTAATAATCTCAAGATCCATCCATGTTGTCACAGATGGCAGTATTTCATCTTATCTTATGACAGAGTAGTATTACATCGTGTATATAAACCACGTCTTTATCCAATCGTCTATCAAAGGACAGTTTGGTTTCCATGTCTTGGCCACTGTAAATAATGCTGCAGTGAACATTGGAGTACATATATCTTTATGGTAAATGTTTTTAGATTTTTTTTGGGTAGATACCCAAGAGATGGATAGCTGGGTCATATGGTGATTCTATGTATTCTTAATTTTTTGAGAACCTCACACTGTTTTTCATAGGGGCTGTACCAATCTACATTCCCACCAACAGTGTATGAGAATTCATTTTTCTCCACAGCCTCTCCAACACTTGTTACTATTTGTCTTGTTGACAATAGCCATTCTAACAGGTGTGAGGTGATATCTCATTGTGGTTTTGATTTGCATTTCCTTAATAGCTAGTGAAGTTGAACGTTTTTTAATATATCAGTTGGCCGTTTGTATGTCTTGTTGGGAGAAGTTTCTGTCCATGTCTTCTGCCCAGTTTTTAATTGGGTCGTTTGTCTTTTTGTTGTTGAGTTGTATGAGTTCCTTATATATTTTGGACATTAGCCCTTTATCGGAGGCGTTGTTTGCAAATATCTTCTCCCATTCGGTTGGTTGCCTCTTTGTTTTGTTGATGGTTTCTTTTGCTGTGCAGAAGCTTTTTGGTTTGATATATCCCATTAATTTATTTTAGCTTTTACTTCCCTTGACTTTAAGGTCAAATTTATAAAATCCTCTTTGAACCCATGGTCCATAAGGTTAGTATGTACGCTTTCTTCTATGCAGTTTATTGTTTCACGTCTTCTGTTTAGGTCTTTCATCCATTTTGAGTTAATTTTGGTATATGGTGATAGATACCAATCTACAGTTTCATTCTTTTGCACGTGGTTTTCCTGTTTTCCCAGCACCATTTATTGAAGAGGCTGTCTTTTCTCCATTGTATGTTTTTGGCTCCTTTTAGAAAATTATCTGTCTGTATTTATGTGAGTTTATTTCTGCGTTTTCAATTCTATTCCATTGGTCTGTGAGTCTTTTTTCTGCCAGTATCATGGTGTTTTGATTATTGTTGCTCTGTAGTACAAGCTAAAGTCAGGGAGTGTGATACCTCCAGCCTTCTTTTTTTTTTAGGAGTGCTTTGGCTATTCAGGGTCTTTTGTGATTCCCTACAAATCTGATGATTATTTTGTTCTATTTCTTTAAAAAATGCCATAAGGATTTTGATGGGGATTGCATTCAATCTGTATATTGCTTTGGGTAATATGGCCATTTTAACTATGTTGATTCTTCCAATACGGGAACACAGAATGTCTTTCCATTTCTTTTTCTGTTCTTCAATTTCTTTTAAAAATGTCATATAGTTTTCAGTGTATAGGTCCTTCACATCCTTTGTTAAGTTTATTCCTAGATATTTTATTCTTTTTGTTGCAATTGCAAAAGGAATTGTTTTTCCATTTCTTTTTTTGAAATTTTATTGTTAATATATAGGAATGCAAAGGATTTTTCTATATTAATTTTGTAGCCGGCAACTTTACTGTCTTTGCGTATTGTTTCTGATGGCCTTTTGGTGGTGCATTTAGGATTTTCTGTGTAAAGAATCATGTCATGTGCAAAAAGTGACAATTTAACTTTTTCATTCGCAATTCAGATGCCTTTTATTTCTTTCTGTTGCCTGATTACTCTGGCTAGGACTCCCAGTTCTATGTTGAATAACCTTGGTGATAGGGGACAGCCCTGTCTTGTTCCTGAACATAGAGCAAAGGGCTTCAGTTTTTCACCGTTAATTATGATATTAGCTGATGGTTTGTCATGTATGACCTTTATCATGTTAAGGTATTTTCCTTCTATACCCATTTTATTAAGTGTTTTAATCATAAATGGATGTTGTGTCTTGTTAAATGCTTTTTCTGCATCTATTGATATAATCGTATGATTTTTGTCTTTTGTTTATGTGGTGTGGTGTATCACATTGATTGATTTGCATATGTTGAACCATCCTTGTGCCCCTGGGATGAACGCTACTTGATTGTGAAGTACAATCTTTTGAATGCATTGTTGTATTTGATTTGCTAGAATTTTGTTTAGGATTTTTGCATCTGTATTCGTCAGAGAGATTAGTCAGTAATTTTCTATTGATTGTGTTATCCTTACCAGGTTTTGGTATCAGGGTAATGTTGACCTCATAAAATGAGTTAGGAAGTACAAAATTCTGACAATTAAGTTCGCAAGCTTGGTGCAGCAATGTTGCTAACCTTTTTTGACATCAGAGGGATTATTTATTATGAATTTGTACCAATTGGATAAACAGTTAACTAAGTTTACTATTTGAAAGTACTGAAAGGCTGCGTGAAAGAGAAAAAGTTAGACGATCTGAACTTTTCTCCAACAATTCATGGCTCTTGCATCACGGCAATACACCAGCTCACTCGGAACTGTCTATGAGGGGGTTTTTAGCTAGTAAACAAATAACTGTATTGGAAGACCCTCCCTACTCATCTGATCTGGCGCCCAATGACTTCTTTCTTTACTCGAAGATAAAGGAAATATTGAAAGAAAGCCATTTTGATGACATTCAGGACATAAAGGGTAATACGACGACAGCTCTGATGGCCATTCCAGAAAAGGAGTTCCAAAATTGCTTTGAAGGATGGATTAGGTGCTGGAGTTGGTGTATAGCTTCCCAAGGGGAGTACTTCAAAGGTGACCATAGTGATATCCAGCAATGAGATATGTAGCACTTTCTCTAGGATGAGTTCGCAAGCTTATTTGTCAGACATCGTTCATATTACCTGTTCTTCAATTTTATGGAAGAGTTTGAAGAGGACAGTTGTTAGATCCTCTTTGAATGTTTGGTAGAATTCACTAGTGAAGCCATCTGGTCCTTGACTTTTCCTTTTGGGAAGGCTTTGGATGACTGATTCAATTTCTTTACTTTTGGTTGTTCTATTTAGATTTTCCAGTTCTTCGTGATTCAGTCTAGGAAGGCTATATGTTTCTAAGAACTTGTCCATTTCTTCTGGGTTATTGAATTTGGTGGCATGTAGTCCTTCATAGTATTCTTGGATTATCCTTTGTATTTCTGTGGATATCCATGGTGACTTCTGTTTTATTTCTGATTTGTTTATTTGTCTTTTTTTCTCTTTTTATCTTAGTCTAGCCACGGGTTTGTCAATTTTATTAATCTTTTTAAAGAACCAGCTCTTTGTTGCATTATTTTTTTCTGCTGTCTTTTTGTTGTATATTTCATTTGCTCTGATTTTTATTATTTTCTTCCTTCTGCTGATTTTGGGTTTCATTTCTTCTTTTTCTAATTTTTTTAAGGTATAACGTGAGGTTGTTTATCTGGGATTTTTCTTCTTTCTTTCTTTTCTTTTCTTTTTTTTTTTTTTCCATTGGGGAATATTGGGGAACAGTGTGTTTTTCCAGGACCCATCACCTCCAAGTCAAGTTGTTGTTTTCAGTTTAGTTGTGGAGTCATTTTCAATCTAGTTGTGGTGGTTGCAGCTCAGCTCCAAGTCCAGTTGTTGTTGTCAATCTAGTTGTGGAGGGCCCACCGGCAGCTCAGCTCCAAGTCAAGCCGTTGTTTTTCCCTCTAGTTGTAGAGGGCGCAGCTCACTGTCCCGTGTGGGAATCGAACCGACGGCCTGGGTGTTATGAGTACTGCACTCTAACCAACTAAGCCAACTGGCTGCCCCTTTTCTCCTTTCTTGAGATAGGCCTGTAATCATATAAATTTCTCTCTAATTACTGCTTTCACTGCATCCCAATAATTTTGTTAGGATGTATTTTCATTCTGATTTGACGTATGTTTTGATCTCTCCTCTGATTTCTTCTTTGACCCAGTCATTCTTTAAAAGTATGTTGTGGGGTAGTCGGTTGGCTCAGTTGGCTAGAGTGCAGTGCTCATAACACCCAGGTCGCTGGTTCAATTCCCACATGGGCCAGTGAGCTGTGCCCTCCACAACTAGATTGAAAAACAAAATGACGACTTGACTTGGAGCTGAGCTACGCCCTCCAAACTAGATTGAAAACAACAACTTGACTGGAGCTGATGGGCCCTGGAAAAACACACTGTTCCCCAATATTCCCCAATAAAAAAACTAAAAAAAAGTATGTTGTGAAATCTCCACATATTTGTTTGTTTTTCTGCTTTGTTTTTGCAGTAGTTATCCAATTTCAAAGCCTTGTGATCAGAGAGTATGCTTGGTATGGTTTAAATCTTCTTAAATTTGCTGAGGCTAGTTTTATGTTTCAATTTATGGTCTATCCTTAATGTTGAATGGAGAATGTTCCATGTACACTAGGAAAGAATGTATAGTCTGATGTTCAAGGATGAAGTGCTCTATAAATGTCAGTTATATCTATTTGGTCTAATGTGTCATTGTAGGGAAGATGTTGAAGAAAATTTGCCTTCATTGGTTGATGTGAGCTTTTGTCTATTAGCTTTTATCTAATGTGAGGTGATTTGATGTGAGGTGATTTCTGTGTTGTAATCAGGGGTTGAGTAAATTCCCCCTTTGGTCTCATTCTCCTGAGCAGGGGAGATATGAGATGATGTTTGTTCTGTCTGTGTTGTGAGGTGATGGTTAGCTGTGAGGTGATGGTTAGCTTAGGGTTAAAAGAATTCTTAATTAGGAGTTGAGAGAATTCCCTCTTTGTTCTGTCTGTTTCACCCACATCAGCAGATGAAGTGAAAAAGTAGCTAAGTTATATCAAGATGACGTGACAGGCACGTTGCCAGGCTTTGGAAGACCTTGGGCTGATTGACGGTCCCAAGCAAGAACAGTAGATGTTGTTTGTCCAGAAGAACTAGCCCTTCACCTGGATACGTAATATATTTTCTTTTGTTATCATTGACTGCTGGACCCTTCCGGAATTGGCTATTCCTGGAGAAGGAGTTAGGAACAAAGAGCCTGGCTCTAAGGTGTGTGTGTGTGTGTTTGTGTGTGTGTGTGTGTGTGTGTGTGTGTGTGTGTGTGTATATATATATATATATATATATATATATATATATATATATAAAAAATCTTTTTTTTTTTTTAAAGATTTTATTGGGGGAAGGGAAACAGGACTTTATTGGGGAACAGTGTGTATTTCTTAGTTGTGGAGGGCGCAGCTCAGCTCCAGGTCCAGTTGCCATTGTTAGTTGCAGGGGCACAGCCCACCATCCCTTGTGGGACTTGAACCAGCAACCTTGTGGTTGAGAGGACGAGCTCCAACCGACTGAGCCATCTGGGAGCTCAGCGGCAGCTCAGCTCAAGGTGCCATGTTCAATCTTAGTTGCAGGGGGTGCTGCCCACTATCCCTTGCGGTAGTCGAGGAATCGAACTGGCAATCTTGTGGTTGAGAGCCCACTGGCCCATGTGGGAAATCGAACTGGCAGCCTTTGGCGTTAGGAGCACGGAGCTCCAACCACCTGAGCCACCGGGCCGGCCCTCTAAGGTATATTTTTGAGAAAGATATATATAAAACCAACTTCAGGTGAGTAAGAAGAGATTTTTACAACAGGGGAGAGAGATTCTTTGGTTCATCATCATTCTGACATTCTTGGGAACTTGAAAACGACATTGGGAGATGCTCCAGTTTTCTAACCACGGACCTTGTGAGCTCCTGGCCGCGGCTTCCCGCGCTGGAGGCCGGAAGTCCTGTGAGGTTTGGCTGGTTCCCGACCTTTTCCAGAGTTATTTCCCATGGTTTGGTGAGCTTCTTTGGCATAACATTGTTATTAATGTGTGTATAATTTCATCTTAAGTACATTTTACTTTTTGTTATTACACATTCATGTGATTATGTTCTTTGAGCGCCTTAATTGCCTTTGACTTTTACTTTTGTATACTGCTAACTAGATTGAGTAAAGATTGCTAAATAAATTCATTTAGATATTGCTAAATATATAATCAGTTAGCTCCTCTCTAGTGTGCTCCTCCTCCTTCTCTTACCTGCTCGTCATTACCGTTGTTTAGGGCTGAGATTTCCTATATCTTTTCTGTTTGAATAATCTGTCCATAGCTGACAATGATGTATTTAGGTCCCCTACTATAATTATGTTATGGTCAATTTTTCCTTTTAGTTCTGTTAGTAGTTGCTTTGTATATTTCAGTGCTCCCTGATTGGGGGCATATATATTGATAAGTGTTATGTCTTCTTGTAGTAATGTCCTCCTTATCATTATGAAATTTCCATCTTTGTCTCTTGTTACCTTTTTATCCTGAGGTCTGTTTTATCTTATGTAAGTGTAGCTACTCCTGCTTTTCTCTGAATACTATTTGCTTGGAGTATCAATTTCCACTCTTTCACTTTGGGTCTATATTTGTCTTTGTAGCTGAGTTGTGACTCTTGGAGGCAGCATATGATTGAATTTTGTTTTTTGATCCTATCTGCTCCCTGTGCCTTTTTATTCGTGAGTTCAGTTCAATTTTTTAGGGTGATTATTGATATATGAGGATTTCCTATAGCTCTATCTTTTATTTTCTGGTGACTCAGCGTCTCCATTATTTCTTTGCCTTTTTTGTGCTGTTTGTTATTTCAGTGTGGTGGTATTCTACGATTTTTTCACTGTTTCTTTTTTTTTTTTATGTTGTATGTCACAGTTCTGGATTTTTTTGAGTTGTTACCATTAATTTTATTTAGAAGAAAGTTTCATATATTCAGTGTTTCTTTTTCTTGAGCATGCTTCTTGTCTCCATTACCCTTTGCAGGTTCAGGCCTTTGCTTGCTCCCCTTTTATGTTTTTGTTTTTACAAGTTATCTCTGCTTATCCTGTGAGTTGCAGTAGCAAGTTGTCTTTTTCTTTTTCATTTTTTAAAAAAGTTTTTTTCTTTACTCTTTATGTTATGTTTAAGTGTGTAGTTCCTTATTTTGTGTATGTAGGGGTTGCCATTTCCTGCTTTTGTCTGTCTGTTGGTAATAGGGCTCATGGTTTTGTATTCTTTTGATATTTTGTTTCAGGTTGAATAGCCTCCTTCAGCATTTCTTGTAGTGCAGGTCGTGTGTTAGAAAATTCCTCAATTTCTGCATGTCTGGAAAAGTCTTTATTCCTCCTTAATATCGAACAGATATCTTTGCTGGATATATTATTCTTGGCTCATAATTTCTCTTTCAATAGTTTGAATGTTTGATTCCACTCCCTCGTGTCTTGTAGAGTTTCTGCTGAAAAATCGGATTATAATCTAATGTAGGTTACTGTCTTCTTTTTTGGCTGCCTTGAGAATTCTTTCTTTGTCATTAAGTCTTGACAGCTTCAATGTATTGCGCCTTAGAGAAGGCCTGTTGGGATTGAGGTAATTAGGTGTTCTATTTGCTTCTTGGATTCGAGGATCTAGTTCTTTCCACAAGTTTGGGAGGTTCTCGTCGACTATTTGTTTGAATATACTCTGTTCCCTTCTCCTTTTCGTCTTCTGGTATGCGCATTATTCTTATGTTGCTCTTTCTGATGGAGTCTGAAAGTTCATGTACAATTCTTTCATTTCTTTTAACTCTTAAGTCTCTGTCTTCTTCCATCTGTGTCATTTTGAGATTTCTATGTTTGATATTACTAATTCTTTTCTCCATCTGGTCAGCTCTACTACCTAAGCTGGCTATTTCATTTTCATTTCTTTTATTGAGTTTTTCATCTATAGAATTTTTGTTTAGTTCTTTTTTTAAAATTTCAATCTCTTTGGTAAAATGTTCATTTTGTTCTTTGTGTTTTTGAGTTCATTAAACTGCCTGTGTTCTTAATCTCTGTGTTCTTGCATCTCATTGAGTCTTTTCAGAAATGCAGTCTTTTTTTTTAAAAAAAAATTTATCGTTGTTTTTATTTAAACATTCACTCCTAGCCTAAATTCCCATGTCTTTGTTTTATTATTTACTTATTTATTTATTTTAAAGGAGGGCACAGCTCACATGCAGGGATTGAACCGTCAACCTTGGTGTTACCAGCACCACATTCCTAATTAGCTGAGCTAACCAGCCACCTCTTGAATTCTCTGTCTTTTAAGTCACATATTTCCATGTCTTTAAGTTCATTTCTGGAGAGTTTTCATTTTGAGAGCTGCTACATTACCTTGATTATTCATGGCAATTAATGAAGTATTCTTTCTTTTCCTGGGCATCTACAAGAGTGGGTTTTGCAGCAGGTTAATATGAAGAGGTCTTTTTTTTTTTCTGCTTTCCAGTACGTGTTGCTAGGATATTTTTTTTCCTCTCCTGCTGCAGCCTTTTATTTTACTTCACGCTGTTAGTGTTATATTTTTTCTTGCACTGTTCCAGCTTCTCAAGTGATGGGGTTGGGGGGGTGGGGGCGTGCCCTGGAAGGTAGGCTTCTTTGTGAGCAGGTTGCCTGGGTCTCAGGGCACTGTCACTATGGGAGGATGTGGAGGGTGATAGAGTTCTGCATTTCTGAAATCCCGGTGCTGTTCCTGCAGCCTGGTGCAGAGCCTATGTGTCTCAGTGACTATGATTGCCCCCTCAGGGAACCCCCCCCAGAAAGGTGGGAGTGGGGTGGACTGTGAGAGGTAGCTGGTGCGATTGTGGCTCTGTGCAGTGGCAACTATCAGCCCACAGTTGCCTTGGCCCTACAGTTCCTTCTCTTTTGCCAGAATTAGTTGCATTGTGATTCTGAATCTGTTCCTGCATGGCTGCTGTTCTCAGGGCTGTCTATATTCTGTTCTTTAATCTGACGCTGTTCTTTAATCATTTCTTCTGGAGTCTGCTTCTAACACTGCGAGGGTGGGAGCAAGTTGGCCAGGCTCCATGTTTTTGTTTTCTACCTGGCATTGAGGGCTTAAACCACAGTTCTGACCTGAGGTCTCTGTCGCGAGTGCTGGGTTCAGCTGTTTTATATGCTGAATCACAGAGGCAGGATTGTGGGCCCCAGGGGGTGTGCCTGCAGCCTGAATTCTTCCCTCTTCCTCGACTGCAGTGAGCTTCGTTCTGTGTATTGCAGCCCCGTGATCTGCGTCTCTGCACTTTTCCCTTCCCTCCTCTCCTACTCCTCTGATTTGCCCACCTTTAGGTGATTTGATGTCCAGGTCTCTCAGACATACTTGTGTATTGTGCAGAGAATCCTCTTTTGAATTATAGCTGTTCAGTTGGTTGCAACTTTCAGGACATATTTCAAGAAACACTCCTCACACTGCCATTTCTGTACAAGTCTGCTTTCACGAGCACTTCCTCATTGCATGTATTCTGATAGTCAGCCAGAAGTAAAAGCTTAGGGTGTTTTTAAGCCTTGTCTAAGCACATGTAAGGTAATGGATATTGAGATATTTCATTCATCGAACATCTTCAATGATTTTATTTCCACTGGAAGTAGAGAAGCCATGTTGCTTCCATAACATTCCAAAATGAGCTATTCTGAAAACATGTCTATTGTCAGTATATGTTGGAAGTTTTGCCCTTGGTTAGGGTGCAGGCCCATGTGAGCATGTATTATTCGACTTTCTGGGCTGTAGTAGTCAAAGGCAAAGGTACTACTTTAGTTACATCACAGGGTGTTGATATTACATATCCAGGAGTATTTGCTATTGTCACCTTTGAAGAAAGAACCACTGGTGAACCATGAGAATTCGGTGTTACTCAAAGGCATTTCCTGCAGATAATCAGGAAAGGTCTGGATGTTAATAAGCAATTGTGACGGGCTTCGTCAGTAATGGAGGGGAGCAGAATAGCAGGGTGTCGTGCGGGGCAGCCTGCGGGATCTCTGCTCCTGCTCCCCACATAAGAACGCAGGATATGGTGAGGCCGAAAAGGAACACCCACGGAGCCATAGGTAGGGGAGTCATACCACTATATTCTCGCTGGCGGCTGGGTTGGAGAAACAAAACAGGAGCCACACAATTCTCAACCCTCATTGCACCGCTTGCAGGCTCATCCACCATCTTCTTGCTAGGCCCCATTTTCTGCTACCGTAGCCACGGCAGTTATATTAGTGGCCAATGGCTCACTGGCTACAGCTGACGGCCAGCTAGCCACAGCTGATGGCCATCCAATCACAGTTGATGGCCATTTACTACCTGAGCCAGCACCTTTCCATGTGAGGGCGAGAGCCTGGAAACTGCACTCCTGGCTCTGTCCCCACACTCCACCCCTACAGGTTCTCGCCTCACAATCTACGTGACAAGTGCGAGGGGCCCTGTGCGAGGAGCCTTGAGGTGAATGCAATATCCTGGACACAACCAACCTCTCTGGACACAGCCAGGGTTTCTCAGGGCACCACCAGTGCTTCTAGGCACAGCCAGACTTACTGGGCTTCTTAGGGTACCACCAGTCTCCCCGGACACAGCCAGGGTTTCTCAGGGCACCACCAGTCCTTCTGGGCACAGCCAGACTTCCTGGACTCAGCCAGGGCTCTCACGGCACTGCCATTCTCTCTGGGCCTCTCAGGGTACTGTGCTGGAATAACAGCGACTCACAGTTAAGGTGCTTACATACGTCCTGGACATAGCCAGGGTTTCTCAGGGGACTGCCACTCTCTCTCTGGGCACAGCCAGTCTTTCTGGGCACAGCCAGACTTTCTGAGCACAGTCAGTCTTTCTCACATATTCTCCATGGCGGCTGGTCGAGACACAAAAGCAAGCATCTGCCAGTTCCACTACATGGTGGTACGTTCCCAAGCAAACAGTCAAGCTGTCCATTAAATTAGGGATGGAGCCCATTCCCCATAGTCCACAGTCATTCGCCAGGGCTGTGTGTTGGCCTCACAATGTGTGTACTCTCCGCAGGGCGAGGGCTCCAAGTCCTCCCCAACCTGAGGGTGAGGGCCTCAGCAAGCACTTCCCAGCCCACAGGGCCACAACAACCTTCGCTTTCTCTGGCCTATGCTGGTTGGAGAACCGTCCACGTCTTCCCACCCCTCCACGGGGGTCCAGCTCTCCGGCAGCTGCTCCTCCTGGTCTTCCTGAGACTGAGTGTTCACACGCACCAACTGCTCCACCGTCCTTCGGAGAGCTTTGGCCGGCACCATACCCTGCTCGCTGTGCCATTTGTCGTGTGGGGCGGCCTGCGGGGTCTCTGCTCCCGCTCCCCATACAAGAACGCAGGATATGGTGAGGCCAAAAAGGAACACCCACAGAGCCATAGGTAGGGGAGTCATACCACTATATTCTTGCTGGCGGCTGGGTTGGAGAAACGAAACAGGAGCCACACAATTCTCAACCCTCATTGCGCCGCTTGCAGGCTCAGCCACCATCTTCTTGCTAGGCCCCATTAGCGTAGCTACGGCAGTTATATTAGTGGCCAAAGGCTCACTGGCTATAGCTGATGGCCAACTAGCCACAGCTGATGGCCATCCTATCACAGTTGATGGCCATTTACTACCTGAGCCAGCACCTTTCTATGTGAGGCCGAGAGCCTGGAAAATGCACTCCTGGCTCTGTCCCCACACAGGGTTAAGTTTATAACAACATGAAAGGTTATGTGAGGAGCAGTTAACAAAAGAATATCATAGGAGGTGAGGCAGCTCACTGAAAAATGTTGAGTGTGATGAGACTTCATAAGGGCTTCTACTGTACGAGGTAGAAAGATGGTTAAAGGGTTCTTTGCTTTTTCTTAAGCAAAAGAGCAGTGGCAGTAATGGCTCTAAGACAAGGAGGCCACAGGGTTCAGTTGTTGGGAATGATAGACCATTGGTTAATGATGGTCTCCATGTTTTTGGGTGAGTACCCCAAAGGCATTTCCTTCCTTTTCAAAAAGGAAAAAGGATATGTGATAATTGGGGTGCTCAAGGGCAGGTAGGTTCATTAAACTCTTATTTAAGGCTTAAAGGCTATGCTGCTGTGTTCTACCCATAAAATTGAGTTGTGGTTATTGTTCTTTAGTAAAATGTGCAGAGTTTTGGCCATAAAGGAGAAAAAGATTTGGGATCCAATTCGGCAATAACCAACTAGCATGAGAAAACCTTGCAGTTGATGCTTAGTTTTGGGTTTGGGGAAACTTAGGACACCATAAAGCCTCTTTGGATCTAGGTACAGCTCTTGTTCTGATATCAGATGCCCTAAATATTGAATTTGTGTTGGGCAAACTGCAATTTTTCCTTGGCGACTTTGTGTCCTTTAAGCGCCAAAAGCTTTAGCAAGTAATAGATGCTGTCTGCCGTGAGGAGACTTGGGAGGAAGAGCAAAGAAGTGAGTCTTTCACATATTGTAACAGGGTAGAACCCTTAGGAATCTTTGTATCATCCATATCAACCGTTAGGATTTGTGAGAAATAAGAAGGGCTCTCAGTAAAAGCCTAAGGCATTACTGTCCAGGTGAATTGTTTTCCTTCCCAATCAAAGGCAAAAAAGTATTGGTTAGCTTCCTAAACTGGAATGCTAAAGCATGCACTGCATAAATCAGTTTCAGTAAAAGAACTTACTTTCAGCTGGGATGGATGTTAATAGCATGAGAGTTAGGAACAACAGTGTCAGCGATAATAATGTTGTTTTTGCTTGGAGATCTTAAGACAAATTTACACCCTCCACACTTGGGTTTTCTCACAGGTAAAATAGGAGTATTACAGGGACTAGTGGAAGGGATAATGAGGCCTTGAGTCTTGTAACCTTCTATTAAGGGCTTTATACCTTGAAGGGCTTCTTTACTAATGGGATATTGATTAGTTTTGGGGAGGAGTTTTGAGGGCTCTCTTTGAATCTTGATAGGAGGTGCACTGTGGATTCTGCCAATATTAGTTGAAGATATTGCCCATAAAAAAGATAGTATCTGATCCAATAGGGACAAATGATCAGTGCTCCCAAGTTCAGTTATAGTGTTGGAAATGCAGCAAACAAAAGACGTTGAAGGGTGATTTAGTTATTCTGATTGGCTATTTTGATAGCTACTGTCAAATTCTAGAATTATTTCCCTCTTTTGGGAGAAAGAAATTTCAGCATGATACTTCTCTTTTTTTCTTTTTTCTTTCTTCCAATTGTATTAGTCTCTTTTTATTCTTTTGGTAATCTCTTCCAGAGTTAGCTACTTCCGTTTGTAGGTGATGAAATGTCTAAGGAATCCACTTCAGATGTTGGCTGTGAGCATGGTCTTTCCCTTCACTTCAACTCCGAATTAAGACTTTTGATCCTGTATTTTATATTCCAGCCCCAGAAGTAGTTTTCTCTGTAGAAGTTATCTGAAGACAGTCTCACGCTTTATAGTAGTGGTCTACCAGGCTGTAGCTTCTCCAGGAACTCTACACAGGATGGGTTTAAATATGTATTAAACTAAGAGGCATTCTCTCAAATGAGTTTAAATGCATTTTATTTTTAGATGACCTGCATGCTATGTTTTTCTTAAAAAACAATGCCACTGCTCCAAATAAATGAAGGTCAAGATAAATGAAGAGTTCAAGATAACATCAGTCCATCTGTCCTGGTGTGTGGATGAAAAGCAGCAGCCAGTTATGATGATGACAGGGGATGGATCCCAACCACCAACTGCGTTAACATTTTTCCATTTCTAAACCATCCTTAAGAAAAATTATATGGGGTCACAACAATCCTCACAGTAGTCCAGCAGAGCAACCATGCCATCTGGATTCATGTTTTCACCAGTAAAGAACTGGTAGTTTTTGAAGTTAGCAAGGATGTGCTTGATTTGTTCTGCATCTCCTGTCATAAATAGTTTTATTCTTTCTGGGCTCTGTTCTTCAGGTTTCCCTTTGATTGATATCATGTAATCCCTGATGCACTTCTTGTAGGCTTCTTTTGTGAAGCTGGTTTCCTGCAAATGATGGTTCATGACAGTATCAACACCAGTGACTACTGTGCTTTAGGTACTTCTGCCCTCAGGGCCTTCAGTGGAGGCATTTCCACCAATGAGCGAGTCATCAGTGTTACCCTGTGTCCTACTGACCATCTTCCCCTCCAGCTCCAGGCACAACCCGCCCTCCATCTCCCAGATCTTATAGATGTTAGAAAACATCTCATCACGGCTGATGAGGTTGTGATGGTGGCTGGAAGACGACGATGGCGGCGCTGGCCGAGCAGGAACCCGGCGCAAGCTCGATGCAGCCAGAGTGGCGCTGGGGGGAGGGGGGATAAAAGAGGGGAGAGTGGGCAGAAAAGCACATGATGCTTTTCTAATAAATGAATAGGGGCAGAGGAACTAAAGAGAAGATGCTGAGTATCTCTCAAAAAGCCCAAACCAAAAGGGATAGGTTCAGACAGTAACCTGTTGAGGTTTATTAGATATCCCCACCATTTGAACTGTGTTAGTACTCCAAGGCAGGGGCTGCTTTATAATAGTTGTGTTGAGCACCAAGATTGTGGCTTCAGTATCAATAAGGGCAGAGAGATTCATTCCCAACCTGGAGAGTAGTTTCTCTCAGCCATTTAGGAGGCTGGATTGGGAACAGCCCCTGTAGTTCCTTGGAGCCCCATCATTGGGAAGTAGGAGGACATTGGAAGAGCTGGTTGGAAGGCTGAAGGTACCTGAAATACTTAAGTTTGTGGCAGTCTCTTTTCTAATGTCCTGGGTCTTTGCAATAATAGCAGAGATGAGGAGGTTTTTGGTTTCATGTAGGGACCTTCATTTGCCCAAACCAGAGCTTTTTCCCCCCAGAGTTGAAAATTAACAGACTTAGTGATTTTTCTTTCAGGTGACTCATCTAGGGTGTGAGCAAGCTGATTTGTCAAATTGCCTAAGTCTAGAGTGGACATGGTCTCCCATTCTCTCTTGGTACTTGTAACTGCCAGAAAATGGTTTTGGTCTGGGCCGTTAATAAACATTGAGTTAAAAGCTACCTGAATAGAATCAACATCTGAAGGAAGACGAGACTTTGAGAACAATTTGAAGTTGATTATAATATTCGTGAGCAGGTTCATCAGACTTTTGTGAGCAAGTCTGAATTTTGTTCCAGTCAACAGGCTTTGGGAAGGCCCTAGGAATTACCTGATGAAGTCTCTTAGCAATTGCCTGAGCCAGATCATCATAAGTCAGTGGGTTGTACTCCTGGTTGTAATCTTAGAGACCTTTTAGGTTTTTCCCAGTCAGCAGTGTTCATTCAATGCTGAGCCTGGCCTTCACCGACAAACATATGAACTAGCTGATACAAGTTAGAGAAACCAGGTTGATATGTTTGAATGACTATCTTAAATTTCTCAGCAAATCTGTGGTGATCCTCAGCTACTTTGGGAAAATATTTGACTATGGCTAACAGTTCAGCTTTAGTCCAGAGAATGTAAGATATATGGGTTTTATTAGCCTTTCCATCCTCGGAAGGCTTAATTTTAAAGGGACAAGTTCTGATAGGTTCAGGGGAGGAGGAAGACAGCATTGGAGGAGGCAAAGGAGCCAGGGGAGAGGAGGTGAAGGTTTTAGACGGGGGAGCCTGAGACCAACAAACTGGGGGTAAGAAGCATGAAGCTTTAGGAACCATTTTGTCTTTCTTTAATTGTTTACTTCAGTTAATTTTAATATTTTATTTTGCAAAGAGGCAATTTCAGATGCTTGTTAACATTTGGAAGCCTCAAAATACTAATCAAAATAGATGTTCCATTCAGTTTTGGCAGTTTCAGAGCGATGGTTGTCCCATTTGGTTTTTAGAAAAGTAAGTTTGGGGAATTCAAAAGTTTCCCATAATGGCCATTGATATCTAAATTACTTTTAGTCAGTTTGGTCCATTTGGTTATAAATGCATGAAGAGGGACCACAGTTTCTAAATGTAAAATCGGCTGGGGTCTCTGAACTGTGGGGGTATCTTTAAAGTACTTAGACAACTGGGATCCCATTTTTCAGAGGTTGTTTTTCTTTAGAACAAAAGCCTGAACAGCCTGAGGGCCAAATACCAGCAAAGTTCCATTAGGAAAAGTTCGATTTTAAAAAATTGGACCGAAGGCTGAATGGCACAGTTCCAGCAGAACAGCTGATTCCAAAAGGAATCAGAATGAAGGCCAGCATAGTTCTGGTGGAACAGCCTGATTTCAAAAGAGTTAAGCCTCAGTGCCACATGAGTACTGGGTGGACAAAACAAGGCCTAAACCAGAAAAGGATGAAGGCTTACATTACATCCGGAATATAGCCTGGAGAGCTTCAAAATGGAAAGAGAGCAGAAGCTTGGCTCCTAGAGAAAGACTTACCCTCAAACTCCAGGATCAGCAAGGAAGCAGTGAGCTCTGTGGACTCTGTGGACTCACCAGCCGCAGAGCCTGTTGGGGTCTTCTTTGGATTGGTTTTATTTTAATGATTCCCTACGCAAATGTTAGCAGTTGTCATTATTTTTGTGTTTTAAATCCTTGGATTTAGAATGATATCAGATAGAGGTGAGGGAGGGTGCTTATAGCCAGTCTAGCATACAAAATTGTTTTCTAGCACAGGAATTTTCCATTTCAGAAAAAAATTTTTAGACTAATGGTATTCTGATATGTACACAGGGCTCATGGAAAATAGTTCTGCTTTTCTTTTTAAATGTTGAAAACAAAACACATCCTTCTATTACATTTAGAAGTTCCTGTTGTTGAGAAGAATGAAAACAAGAGGCAGTAGCAAAATGTTAGGATTCTAGCATCACAGCTTTTTAGAATAGCTGTAGGAAATTAGTCTAGGTTGTTTGAACAGTTTAGGTGTTTGAATAATACCAAAATCAGGTAATTATTTGACTGTAAGTTGAAGTATAATTTCATATTTCAGGCATTTACTACTTAGACTGTAGTCATCTTCAATTTGAAAATATATGATGGTTGTACAAAATATAGCAACCTTTTTTTTTCTGATGACAGAGAAATGAATTTATATTGATTCATGATTCAAGACCTTTTTGACTGAACATTTATATTCTGGTTACTGGTTCTTTCCTGAAACTCTTCAATGAATGGAAAAGATAATTGAGATAGTATAGACACAGACCTCCTTAAATGGAGCAGTGATTTAGGTTGCCTCTAAACCTATTTAGCATATATTGAAATTATTTATTTAGCAGTTAATAGATAAACCAGCAAGTTCTAGAAGCTGGTACTTTTAGAACATGTCACATGTAGAAAATAAGTTATAAAGAAGTCCTGGATTTTGAGGGATAGAAGACATATACATGAAAATAACATTCTGTATCGTAACAGTGGAAGTAACATTGGAAGGTAGTATGTGACTAATTTCTAAAAGAATAGTTCAAGGAGCATCACTGAGGGCTATAATAGTACAGAGGTGTTCATGAAAAAGGTAATCCTTTAGCTGAATTCTGAGGGGTCCATCGGGTTAGATTGAAGCAAGTTAAAAAGGCAGCCTGGCAGAAAACAAGATATGGGCAAAGTTGTCATGAACTTTATAGGTAGTTTTCAAAATTTCATTATATCTTCTGAAAATTCAATTTACTTATATACTCTTTCATCTCAATTTGTTCTACCCTTTATTTCCTATTTATTTACTTCTACGATCCCCATATCAGGAAGGTGGGACTTTTTAAATTGGTATTGGAGACCAAGAATTACCTGACCAACCTGGGCGAAAGATAAGAAGGCAAGTACACTAGTCATGGGCTGCAGCTCATGGAATAGTGCCTTTGAAATAAACTCTCCTTTTTCACTTAGTCTTTCATTTAATTCCCTTCTATTCCCTAAACTCTCTGAGAAGACATAGAGTTGTAATCATTAAGCTTGTTTTTCTTTTCAGATTTGAGATAATTAAAATAGGTCATTAGATTAAAACAACATTTTTATGAATTACACAGAATATGAAAATGTAAGCATCTTTATAAAATATGTCTAAAGTACATTCCCATTTACATTCACATTCTCCTGCATATTAATCAACTTTTCTTTTGCCTTCCATAATTGTGGTTTATGATACTATTATTACATAGTATTGTTATTAGTATCGATTTAATCTTGACAGTGATCTTTAGGTACATATATTTATTATCCCCATTTTACAGATACAGAAACTGGGTCTTGATAAGGTAAATAACTTGGCCAGTGTTAATGTGGCCTACCAGTACAATAGCTGTGACTTAGACCAGGTCAGCCTGACAACACAACCTGAAGATGTGGTCTGAAAGGATTTTGTGCTGCTTGTGAAATTTCTTGATGTGTTCATGCTCTTGGAGGATAATAAATCAAGATATCTGGAAGTAGGACTATTCTGAAAAATCCAGGACCTACGGGTAGCTGTTGCCAATGTACATTTCTTTGTGCGGATCAAAGCCAGCTTTCTCCAAGAAACATTCCCTCGTTCATATCTCTTTTGGATCCCATTAGCCCAATCTTGGCCTACTTCTTTCTCTACTCTAATGCATATATCTTTAGAACCCAAGGTCATCAGAGATGGAAACCATCTTTTGCTGTATACCTTTAGAGTGCTCAGTGAATCACTTCAGTTTGGGACAAACATTTGCTGAATGCTGTAGTTTAGCTCTTTCAGTAGCAGGTGATTGAAGCCTAACTTAACCTGGACAGACACAGAAGATTGATGGGTAGGCAAGGATTGATGGGTAGACAAGCAGTGCACAGCAGCTGGGCACCTGGATTACTCAGGCACCTGCCTTGTAACCTTGTAACTCATGCCTCTTCTCACTTTCTCAAGTTTCTCCATATGGTATGGTATGGGACAAGGCTGCTGGCTGCTTTGGGGTCACATTCTTGATGAAGTTGGGAAAAAGAGAATCTTTTCTAGTAGCTCCAGTTAGAAAACTGGAGAAGGTCTCTGACTAATGCAGGTTGGATCCTACGTCATCTCTGGACCAGTCGCTGTGGCCAAACTGATGTCCTGTGACTGAACTTGGCTAGTTTGGGTGCCTAAAACTGGGGGTGGGGGTGTGTTTTGTCACTAGAAAAAGAAAGGTAGAGGGGTGAGAAGGCTGGGTCTGCAGTGAAGCTATCACCATAAGCGCCTGAGTAAACACTATGGAGGGAGAAATATACATGATTTCTAGGAGTGTAAAGAGCTGTGATGGAGGTATTGTTTATCACAATAAATGGATAAAATGGAAATGAGGTATGCAGAATTTCCCTGTATGCTTATGCTTACTAATTGACTTTAGATGTCATCAGCATCTGAACTAATTTAAAATTTTGTGACAGGTGTGGTAATATTCAGGTAACTTACATATTCATTAAACAGTCATTTAATGAGTACCTAGTATGTGGGGAGTATTATGCACTTAGGGGATGAGATAAATTAATCATATGACTCCCCCTGTTCTTATTCTTGTGTAAGGTCTTATTTTAGTGGGAGATCTCTTATTCAGGAGCTCTTACGTGGTAGAAGGAATAGAATGGGAAGGAAACAGGATCGCTTTACGGAAGGAGGGGATTAAGTGAAGGCATTGAGGAATATTTCATGAAAGAGATGAGCATTTGTCTGTGGCAGAGTTGGAGAGACCAAAGGGAGTGGAGAGGTGATATCTGGCAGAGTGTCATGAGCGCAGGTGTGGTGATGGAAATATATACAGGCTGTGGCGGCAGTGGCAAGTATGGAGTGGAGCAGATGAGCTGGGGGAACACAGGGGAAGACTGAAAAGTGAGGTTGAAGGCAAGGCTAGCAGGTGTGTGAACTTTGGCTCAGGCTCCCATGTCGTCAGATTTGTGGGTCTCTGTCACCATTGCCTAAGCTTCTAGAGGGCAGGATCTTTATTACTCATCTTGTATCCCTGTGGCCTGGCAGAGTGTCTTCATGTAGCGAACACTCAATATATGTTTACTGACTGACTGAAGATGAAAACATTAGAATTCTGTCATTTATATTAAATTAGAGAATCTAATTCCTAAAGAATCTGAGCATGAATGAAAGACAGAGAAGCAAAAGGCAACCCAAATATAACCAAAGCAGTGAGTGACAGGCTTGAGAAAAGTTTATTGCCGGAGAGAAGGAAAGGGCAGTGAAAATACAAGTGGGTAGATACTTGATAGCAGAGGCTCTGAGCCTCACAGTGCTTGCTAACTAACTGACTTAGTTAAAATCTCTGTTCCTTAGACTTGAGGGCCACTCAGTCATCATCTCTCCTTAATGTATAATAGATACATTCTTGGATGGTAAAGTGTTCACATTCTTCAAGCATATGATTTGAGTCATTAGGATTTCTTCAGATATCCCCCAAAACTTTTCTTTTGCATTCAGTGAGACATCTGATTTGTCCTCCAAATGTATTAAATTATACACAAAACAATATTGAGAAATTTTTACTTCTTTCCAAGGGGAGTGGCCCAAAGCAGTATAGTGGCATGCATTTAGTTTTATAGAGAGTAAAGTTTAAAAATGAATGAACAAAATACGTAAGCATGGTATACCTAAAGAAAAGAAAAAATTGAGCAGAGCAGCAATAAGAAAGAAAAATGGTCAGTAAGGTGCTAATGTGGATAGTAAAGCAATGAAGCAGAGTTTAATTTATTTATTTTTAATTTATTTTTTAAATTTATTTTTGAAATTTATTGGGGTGACAATTGTTAGTAAAATTACATAGATTTCAGGTGTACAATTCTGTATTACATCATCTATAAATCCCATTGTGTGATGAGGGTAAGGGGGATCAAATATATGGTGATGGAAGGAGAACCGACTCTGAGTTTAATTTTTTTTGTGTTGCAACTACTTCGATTGCTTCATTCTAAATTTTGCTTCATTCAAAGTATAGTCAATCATTATTCACAGATTCTGTATTTACACATTTTCCTACTTGCTCAAATTTATTTCTAATTTCCAAATGAATACTCGTGGTGCTTTTACAGTCCTTTGCATGAATTGTAGAGCAGGAAAAAAAATCGAGTTGCCCGGCGTGCATATTTCCAGCTGAGGTTGAACAAGGTGACTGTCTGCTTGCTTATTCCTGCTCTTATTACTGTAAACAAGTGTCCTTTTCTTGGTCTATTTAGAGCCATGTTTTTCACATTTTTGTGCTTTATGTTGGTGATTACACTGTTTAAAATCGCCCCAAGCACAGTGCTGAAGTACTATCTAGTGTCCCTAAGTGTGGGACAGCTGTGATGTGCTTTAAGGAAATAGCACCTGTGTTAGATAAGCTTCGTTCAGGCATGAGTTAGAATGCTGTTGGCCATGAGTTCCAATGTTAAGGAAACCAGGGGTGCCAAAAAATGTATACACATGACTTGTATTCATCTTTTGTTATCGGTATATATTGAGTATTACAATTTTAATACAGTTTTTTCCTTTCTTAAAATGTGTATTAATTTTTTGCACCCTATGTATATATTAAATAAGGTGTCTTTAAACAGAAGCACACATAAAATTAGATTATATATTGACTAGAACCAACTGTATTTTCCTTAGGAACACTGGTTCAGTATTTGCTAGTTCATTGTTTGTAGGGAGTTTACAGAACATTAACTGCTGACAATAGTGAGGAGTAATGTAATAACAATTGATTATTTCTCTGCTTTTCTTCTTCCTGGGGTCAAGTTGGGCTTATTTATGAGGCGTGGTCTAAAAATACGGTGAATGTTTAAATAAAAAAAAAATTTAACAGTAAAAGACACATTGCCGGTAATCCCCCTCAAAATACTCTCCCTCGTTTCGAACACTGTTATCCCGTCATTCTTGCTACTTTCTGAAGCAGTTATGCAAGTCTTCTTTTGGGAGTGTCTTTAGTTGTGCTGCTGTGCCTGCCTCGATGTCCTGAATTATTTTGACTTTGGGGTAGAGCCAGAAATTGCATGGTGTTAGATCCGGTTAATAAGGTGGATGAGGACACACTGTAATGTTTTGATTTGACAGAAATTGCCATGCCAGAAGCGGTGTGGGACATGGCGTCTTTCCGTTTTGATCACAAAGTTCGATGAATGCTGCTGCCGAGTGCCATCCAAAGGAAAGGCAGGTGCGTTGAACTTTAGTAACAGTGTGTGACAAGTTTCAGCTTGTTCAGTGCTGTCAGTCCAGTGTGAGCTACAGTTGAGAGAAAGTGTGTTTTAAAGTGTGCGGTAAATTGCCCTCCATCATGACAATGCTTGATGGTCACACATCGCTTTTGGTATATGGCAATTTCTGTCAAATACAATCATTATGGTGTGTCCTCATCCACCTCATTCACTGGATCTGGCACCATGCGACTTTTGGCTCTTCCCACAAGTCAGAATGATTCAGGACATTGAGGCAGCCACAACAGTGCAACTAAAGACTCCTGAAAGAGGACTTCTAGAACTGCTTCAGAAAGTGGCAAGAGCGGTGGAATAAGTGTGTTCGAAGTGACGGAGAGTATTTTGAGGGGGATTAATAGCAATGTGTCTTTTATTGTAAAATATATTTTTTTGTTTTGTTTAAACATTCACCGTATTATTTGATCACACCTCTTAGTTATTTTGCGGGTTTCTTTCTTTTATGGGGTAACTTTTATTTTAACAAAATTTCAAAATTGCAGTAAAGTTGCAAGAATTGTATAATGAAGTTCCTTACAGTAGAACTATAAGTGGGTGGAATAGTGTGGCCCCCATGCTCTGAAATAAAACAATTCATGTTTCCCAGGAACTTCAGAATGTGATCTTATTTGGAAATAGGGTCTTTGTAGATGTAATTAGTTAAGATGAAGTCATAGTGCATTAGGGTGGGCCAATGACTGTTATCCTTACTGGAAGATGAGAGGATACACAGAGATACAGGAGAGAATGCCACATGAAGATGGGGCTAGAGATTGGAGTGATACAGCTACAAACCAAGGAATGCCAAGGGCTGCTGGGAGAAAGAGATAAGGAAAGGTTCTTTCCTAGATCCTCCAGAGGGGATACAGCTTCATTTTGTACTTGTAGCCTCCAGAACTGTGAGAATATTTACCACTGAGTTTGTGGTAATTGTTACGGCAACCTTAGGACACTAATACAACCCTTTATTTCTGTTCACCAATTTATTATTATTTGCGTCTGTCTTTGTCTCTCTTTCCCGTTTTTTTCCTCTCTCCTTCCTTCTGCATGTGTATCTTATTTTTTTCTGAACTGGTTTAGAATAATTGGGAGATAGTGTACCTTTACCCCTAAATACTTATTTCCTAGAATAAGACATTTTCTTACATAAGCATAATTACAAAATAGGAAATTAAAAATTGATACAATACTATTATTTAATCAATAGTTCATATTCAAATTTTATCAGCTGCCTAAAAATGACCTGTTTTTCCTCGTCCAAGTTCTAAGCCAGCTTTATACATGTTATTTCCTTTTCATGCCTTTGGTCTTCTGTTAATCTGGGAACAGTTACTCAGATGTTTTTTGTGTTTCTTGACCATGTCATTGTTGAGATGTGCCTGCCAATTATTTTGGCCTTGTCTGATTATTTTCTCCTGTTTAGGTTTAGGTTTAGGTTATGTGTTTTCAGTAGAAATACCAGAGTTGTCTTTTATTCTTCTCAGTGCCCCATATCAAGAGGCACTAGATGTTGGTTTACCTCAACACTGATCGTTCAATTAAGATGATGTCTGAGAGGTTTCTCCACTATAAAGTTACTATTTTGCCCTTTGAAGTTGATAAGTAATTTGTGGAGAGATGCTTTGTGACCATGTAAATATCCTCTTCATTATCAAATTTTCACCCACTAATTTGAGCACTCATTGATGATTTTCTAAATCCATCACTTGTTTGTTTATATCAATATAGACTCATGTTCTTTTTTCAGTAAGTTATAACCTTTCACTGTCTTTATTTATTTGATACTGGAATGTCCCACATTTGGCCAATGAGAAGCCCCTTTATGCAGACGCATGTGTCTTTTAGATACGTTCTCATTATTCCTTGAGCACTTTCTTACTTTCTGGTTCAAAATATTTCAGGCTCATCTTGTACTTCTCTATCCCATCTTTGGTATCACCCATTTCTTTGAAGAGCCCACGTAGGCTCATTTAATGTGTTAAAGTGGTATATAGCTATAAAGAGACCAAATGATATTTTCCACTTTCTTTACTGTTCCAGATACCGTGTTTCCCCAAAAATAAGACCTAGCTGGACCATCAGATCTAATGCGTTTTTTGGAGCAAAAATTAATATATAAGACCCGGTCTTATTTTAAATTATATTAAATTAAATTATATTTAAATAAGACCAGGTATATAATATAATACCCGGTATAGTATAAGGTAATGTAATATAATATAACATAATATAATACCGGGTCTTATATTAATATTAATTTTTGCTCCAAAAGATGCATTAGAGCTGATGGTCCGGCTGGGTCTTATTTTCGGAGAAACACGGTAGCTACTGTTCCACTGAGCTTCTTCAGAGTTCTCAGGGGAAACTGTACACTAATGGAGGGTATACACACTCTCGAGGATTGATGCTTCTTGTAGTCCTGCCCCAGTAATAGGAATTTCTACATACCGTGTTTCCCTGAAAATAAGACCTAACCGGAAAATAAGCCTTAGCATGATTTTTCAGGATGACATCCCCTGAATATAAGCCCTAATGTGTCTTTTGGAGGAAAAATTAATATAAGACCTGGTCTTATTTTCGGGAAAACATGGTAGGAGGAACATACTTAGAGCTGTTACATGTTAAAATACTCTCTATATTATGACTGAATTT
Organism: Rhinolophus sinicus; assembly: GCF_057876585.1. NCBI lineage: Eukaryota > Metazoa > Chordata > Mammalia > Chiroptera > Rhinolophidae > Rhinolophus > Rhinolophus sinicus. Next base: position 29,183,559 of record NC_142507.1, on the reverse strand, counting down.
GTTTTTATGAATCTGTTCCCTTCTTCCTAGTTAAGGAAGTTTTAATGGTATGTTTTAAACAATGTTTTATTTTTTTAAACTATAGTGGTATTGATGAAGGGTTTTATTAAATTTATTGGGGTGACATTGGTTTGTAAACTTATATAGGTTTCAGGCGTACATTTCTGTAATATATCATCTGTATATTGCATTGTTTGTTCACCACCCAGAGTCAGTTCTCCTTCCATCACCATGTATTTAACTCCCTTTACCTTCTTCTACCATCCCTCCTCCCCCCTTGCTTCTGGTAATCACTAAGCTCTTGTCTGTGTCTATTGAGTTTTTGTCTTTCTTTGTCTTGTTCATTTATTGCTTTCAGTTTTATATTGCACACATGAGTGAAATCATATGGTTCTTGACTTTTTCTGTTTGGCTTATTTCATTTAGTATGATAATTTCAAGATCCATTCATGATGTCGCAAATGGCAGTATTTCATCTTTTCTTATGGCTGAATAATATTCCATTGTATATGTGTACCACATCTTCTTTATCCAGTTGGCTATTGAAGGACACTTCAGTTGTTTCCATGTGTTGGCCACCATGAATTATGCTGCAGTGAGCATAGGGGTACATATATCTTTATGGATAAATGTTTTCAGATTTTTTGGGTAGTTATCCAGAAGAGGGATTGCTGGATCGTGTGGTACTTCTAGTCTTACTTTTTTGAGGAACCTTCATACTGTTTTCCATAGCGGTTCTACCAATTTACAGTCCCACCAGCAGTGTGTGAGGGTTCCTTTTTCTCCACAGCTTCTCCAATACTTTTTATTACTTCTCCTGTTGATGATAGCCATTCTAGCAGGTGTGAGGTGGTATCTCATTGTGGTTTTGATTTGTATTTTCTTAATAGCTAGTGAAGTTGAGCATTTTTTCGTATATCTGTTGGCCGTTTGTATGTCTTCTTGGGAGAAATGTTTGTTCAGGTCCTCTGCCCATTTTTCAATTGGGTTTTGTTGTTGTTGTTGTTGTTGAGTTGTATAAGTTCTTTATATATTTTGGATATTAGCCCTTATTGGAGGTGTGGTTTGCAAATATCATCTCCCATTCGGTTGGTTGCCTCTTTGTTTTGTTGATGGTTTCTTTTGCTGTGCAGAAGCTTTTTATTTTGAGATTGTCTTATTCATTTATTTTTGCTTTTACTTCCCTTGCCTTTCAGGTCAAATTAATAAAATCCTCTCTGAACCCAAGGTCCGTAAGTTTAGTACCTATGCTTTCTTCTATGAAATTTTTTTTTTTTGGTCTTATGTTTAGATCTTTGATCCATGGTGAGTTGGTGACAGATAGCAGTCTAGCGTCATTCTTATGCATGTGGCTTTCCAATTTTCCCAGCAACATTTATTGAAGAGGTTTTCTTTTCTTCATTTTATGTTTTTTTATCTCTTTTGTTGAAAATTATCTGTCTGTATACAACGTGTGATCAGAAAATATGGTGAATGTTTAAATAAAAAACTTTGTAACAGTAAAAGACACACTGCCATTAATCCCCCTCAAAATACTTCCCCTCGCTTCCAACACATTTGTCCCATTGTTCTTGCCACTTTCTGAAGCAGTTCTGGAAGTCCTTTTTCATGTCTTTAGTTGCGCTGTTGTGGCTGCTTCGATGTCCTGAATCGATTCAAAACGTTTACTTTTCATGGTCATTTTGACTTTGGGGAAGAGCCAGAAGTCACATGATGCCAGATCTGGTGAATAAGGTGGATGAGGACACACTGTAATGTTTTTATTTGAAATTGCTCTGCCAAAAGTGATGTGTGACATGGAACATTGTCATGATGGAGGTTAAACTTATCCCTTTTCTCAGGCTGTTTTCTATGCACATCATTTCTTAAATGCTCTAGTAAGCCCTTACAGTATTCCAAGTTCCCACAATGTTCCTGGGTACAAACTCAGCTCGCACAATTCCATCAAGATAAAAAAACACGAATTAACACCTCCTGGATGTTAAATCTTGATTAATGCACTTTTTTTGCACAAGGAGAAGTGGGTGATTCCATTGAGAACTGTGAACTTTAGTCACAAAATCATAACCCTAGACCCAAGTTTCATCTCCCGTGATGACATGTCTTGAAAAGCTGGGATCTGAAGTGGCACCATCGCTGAACTCCAATGAAATTGGCAAACGCTGTTCCTTTTTTTCAGCAGTCAAAATCCATGGAACAAATTTCACGCTCACTCACCTCATGTTCATATCTGTTGTTAAAATGCTTTGAACGGAACCACAAGAGATGTTCCAATCCTCAGAAATTTCCCTGATAGTGAATCACCTCTTTGATCAAATCATTTGGCTCGCTTTTTCAACATTCTCTTGATTTTGAAGGACGTCCCAATCTCCCCTCATCTTCAGTCAATTCACAACCATTACAAAATCTCTCAAACCACTTGTAAACCATCTTCATGGCACTGCAGCATCACCATAAACTAATTTTAATATTTTGTGTATTTCTTTAGCACTTTTTTGCAGTTTGAAACAAAATTTCTTGTTAATGCTTGGTGATCCATGATTTACAGCACAGTTTGAAACACACCTTGTCACAACTGTAGCTAACACCTGACTGCACCAAACAAGTTGGAACTTGTCACATACTGTTACTAAGATTCAACACGCTGCTTCCAGTATTGAATTTCCCTGCCTTTCTATTGGATGGCACTCAGCAGTGGAATTCACGGCATTTTTTTTTATCATACCTCATATATGTGTGTTTATTTCTGCGTTCTCAATTCTTTTTCATTGGTCTGTGTGTATGTTTTTCTGCCAGCACCATACTATTTTGATTATTGTCACTCTGTAGTGTAAATTGAAATCAGGGAGTTTAATACCTCCAGCCTTGTATGTTTTTCTTAGCTTTGGCTATTTGGAGTCTTTTGTGATTCCATACAAATAGGATGGTTTTTTGTTCTATTTCTTTAAAAAATGTGATTGGGATTTTGATGGGAATTGCATTAAATCTGTATATTGCTTTGGGTAATATGGCCATTTTAACTAACTATGTTGATTTTTGTAATACACAGATATGGGATATCTCTCCATTTCCTTGTGTCTTCAATTTCTTTTAAAAATGTCTTACAGTTTTCAGTGTATATGTCCTTTGTTAAGTTTATTCCTAGGTATTTTAGTCTTTCTGTTGCAATTGCAAAGGGAATTTTTTCATTTTTTTCCCCCTGAAGTTTCATTGTTAGTATATAGAAGTGTAATGGATTTTTGTATATAGATTTTGTATCCTGCAACTTTACTGTATTTGTTTATTGTTTCTAAATTGTTTTGGTGGAATCTTTAGGGTATTCTATGTAAAAAAAATCATGTCATCTGCAAAAACGTGACAATTTAACTTTCATTCCCAATTTGAATGCCTTTTTTTCTTTCTCTTGCCTGATTCCTCTGGCTAGGACTTCCAATACTATGTTGAATAACATAGTGATGGGGCATCCATGTCTTGTTCTTGATCTTAGAGAAACAGCTTTGAGTTTTTCACCATTAAATATGATATTATCTGAGTGTCATATATGGCCTTTATCATGTTGAAGTACTTCTATACCCATTTTATTGTTTTAATCACAAATGGATGTAGTATCTTATCAGATTTTTTTCATCTATTGATGTGATCATATGATTTTTATCCTTTGTTTTATGTGGTGCATCATATTGATTGATTTGTGGTATGAACTTGCACCCCTGGTATGAACTCCATTTGATCGTGATATATGATCTTTTTAATGTGTTGTATTCGATTTGCTTGTCTTGTGTTTTGTTCATGATTTTTGCATCTGTGTTTATCAGAGATACTGCTCTGTAGTTTTCTTTTTTTGTGTTATTCTTACCATGTTTTGGTATCAGGGTAATGTAAACCAGGATGGCCTCATAAGATGAGTTAGGAAGTATTGCCTCTTGTTTAACTTTCTGGAAGAGGTTGAGGAGGACAGGTATGAAATCATCTTTGAATGTTTGGTAGAATTCACCAGTGAAGTCATCTGGTCCTAGACTTTTGCTTTTGTGGTGGTTTTGGATGACTGGTGCAATTTCTTTATTGTTGACATGTCTATTTAGATTTTCCTTATTTGTGATTCAATCTAAGAAGGTTTTGTATTTCTAAGAAGTTGTCCATTTGTTCTAGATTATTGAATTTGGTGACATATAGTCCTTCATAGTATTCTTGTATGATTCTTTTTCTGTGGATATCTGTTGTAACTTCTCATCTTTCATTTCTGATTTGGTTTATTTTTTTCTTTTTTCCTTAGTGAGTCTAGCCAGGGGTTTATCAATTTTATTAATCTTTTCAAAGAACCAGCTCTTTGTTGCATTAAATTTTTCTACTGGCTTTTTTTGGTTGTTGTTGTTATTTAGTTCTCTAATTTGTATTATTTCCTTCCTCTCCTAACTTTGGGTTTCATTTGTTCTTCTTTTTCAGTTCTTTAAGATGTAATGTTAGGTTGTTTATTTGGGACTTTTCTTTTTTCTTGAGCTAGGCCTGTAATGGTATAAATTTCCCTCTTATTACTGCTTTTGCTGCGTCCCAGTGATTTTGATATGATGTATTTTCATTGTCATTTGTCTCTATGTGTCTTTTGTGCTGTCTTTTATGTTTTCTTTTACCCAGTCATTTTTTAGTAGCATGCTATTTAAGCTCCATGTAGTTGAGGTTTTTCCTGCTTTCTTTTTGCAGTTGATCTGTAATTTCATAGCATTGTGGTCGGAAAATATGCTTTGTATGGTTTCAGTCTTCTTAAATTTGCTGAGGCTAGTTTTATGTGCCAACATGTAGTCTATCTTTGAGAATATTCCATGTACACTAGAAAAGAATGTATAGTCTGATGTTCTAGGATGAATGGCTCTTAAATGTCAATTATGTCCATTTGGTGTAATGCGTAATTTAACGTGATATTTCCTTATTGGTTTTTTGTTAGGATGATGTATCCATAGCTGTAAATGGCACATTTAGGTCCCCTACTATAATTGTGTCCTGGTCAGTTTCTCCATTTAGTTCTGTTAATAGTTGCTTTATATGTTTCGATGCTCCCTGATTGGGGGCATATATAGTGATAAGTGTTATGTCTTCCTGTTGTATTGTTCTCTTTATTATTATGAAATATCCATCTTTGTCTCTTGTTACCTTTTTTATCCTGAGGTCTGTTTTGTCAAATATAAGTATGGTTATACCCACCTTGTTCTGGATGCTATTTGCTTAGAGTATTGTTTTCCACTCTTTCACTTTGAGTCTATATTTGTCCTTGTAGCTGAGATGTGTGTCTTGGAAGCAGCATGTGGCTGGGTTTTGCTTTTTGATCCAATCTGCTACTCTGTCTTTTAATTGGTGAGTTTAGTCCATTTACAGTTAGGGTGATTATTGATACATGAGGATTCCCTATAGCCGTTTTATCTTTTGTTTTCTGGTAGCTCAGTGTCTCCATTTTTCTCTGCTTTTGTGTTTCTGTCTTATTTTATTTTGGTGGTATTACAGGTTTTTTCCTTATGTTTCTTTTTTGTTGTTGTTGTTATGTGCCTCAGTTCTGGGTATTTCTTTTTTTAAGTGGTTATAATTAAGTTTATGTAAAAGAAGGTTTCATATATACAGTAGACCTTTTTCTTCAGCATGCATGTTATCTCTATTCTTCTTTGCAAATTCAGACCTTTACTTCCTCCCCTTTTATGTTTTTGTGGTTACAAACTATCTGTATTTATGCTGTGAGTTGATTTCTGAGTTACAGTAACAAAGTGTTTTCTTCTCTTTTTTTTAAATGTTTCTATCTTCTTTACCCTTTGTTATGTTTAAGTGTATAGTGCCCTATTCTGTGCCCATTTCCTGCTTCTGTCTATCTGTTAGTAATCTTACTCATACTTTTGTATCCTTTTGTCTTTTTGTTTCAGGTAGAATAACCTCCTTTAGTATTTCTTGTAATGCAGGACTTGTAGTGGAAAATTCCCTCAGCTTCTTTATATTGGAAAGGTCTTTATTCCTCCTTTATATCTAAAGGATAGCTTTGCAGGATATATTAGTTTTGGCTGGTAATTTCACTCTTCCAATAGTTTGAATATTTGATTCCACTCCCTCCTGGATTGTAGAGTTTCTACTGAAAAGTTTGATGATAATCTAATGGGCTTTCCTTTGTAGGTTACCATCTTCTTTTCCTTGGCTGCCTTGAGAATTCTTTGTTATTCATTTTTGACAGCTTCACTATAATGTGCCTTGGAGAAGCTCTGTTATGATTGAGGTAATTAGGTGTTCTATTTGCTTCTTGGATTTGAGGATCCAGTTCTTTCCATAGGTTTGGGAAGTTCTTATGAACTATTTGTTTGAATAGACTCTCTGTGCCCTTCTTCCTCTCTTCTCCATCTGGTATACCTATTGTTCTTATGTTGTTTTTTTCTGATGGAGTCAGGTAGTTTCTGTAGAGTTCTTTTATTTCTTTGAACTGTCAGGTCTCACTCTTCTTCCATGTGTGTCATTTACAAGTTTCTGTCTTCGATGTCACTGATTCTTTCCTCCATCTGGTCAGCTCTGTTTCCTAAGCTGGCTATTTCATTCTTCATTTCTTATGTTGAGTTTTTCATCTCCATAATTTCTACTTGGTTCTTTTTTAAAACTTAAGCTTCTTTGGTAAAATATTTATTTTGTTCATTGATTTTTATTTCTGAGTTCATTAAACTGCCTATCTGAGTTTTCTTGTGTCTTGTTAAGTTTTTTTAGATCTGTAATCTTGAATTCTCTGTCATTTAAGTCACATGATTCCACGTTTTTAAGTTTATTTTGTGGAGATATTTCTTTCTGAGCTGCCTTGTTACTTTTGTTATAGCAATTACTGCACTATGTTTTTTTTTTCTGGGCATCTGTGGAAGTGAATGCTTCAGCAGTTGATATGAAGAGTTTTGTTGTTTTTTTTTTTGCTTTCCAGTAGGTAGTGTTGGAGCAGTGCATTTTCTCTTTCATTGGAGTGTTTTAATTTCTTTTGAGCTCTTCCCACTTCTCGCGCAATGAGAGATTTCCTGGGGAGATGGGCGTCTCCTCTGTGACCAGGTCAGTTTGGTCTTAGGGCACCACCCCTATGGAGGATGTGGTGGGTGTTTGGGTTCAGAGCCCATGAAATCACAGTACTGCCCCTGCAGCCCAATGTAGAGCTGTGCCCCTCAACATCACTCTGGGCTTGTCCATTTGGATTAGCTCGGATAGATGGGGGCAGGGTAGACTGGGAGAGACTGCTGGTGTGTTTGTAGCTTTGTTCTCCTCCGAGTAATGGCTACTGTCAGACCATAGCTTCCTCGCCCCTATAGCTTCTGCCTTGTGACTGGAATTAGCCACAGGGTGCGTCTGCAGCTCAGGAATAGTCCAGCTCTCAGGGCTGTAGATATTCTGCTCTCCAATCAACACTGCCACTGTTCTTTGTTCCTTTCTGGGGCCTGCTGCTAACACTGCAAGAATGTAGGGGAGGAGAGCTCTGGGAGAATGTGGGGGGATGGCCAGGCTCTGTTACACTGTTTTCTGCCTGGCAGTGAGGGCTCTTAGGTTGCAGTTGTCTCACTTCTGTATTCGGTTTGCTCTGAGGTCTCTGCCCCGATCTGTGGGTTTGGCCCTATTATATGCTGATCCCTCAGGTAGAATTGCTGGGGCCACAGAGAGTGGCACCTACAGTTTGATTCCTCCCCTCTCCGGGGACCACAGTGAGCTCTGGGCTGTGTCTGTGCCTCTGTCTCTACACTTCTCTGTCTTCCCCTCCTCTGTTTGCCCTGATTCACCTACCTTCAGATAGTTAGATGCACGGATCTTTCATGTGTTTGTGTGTTGTGTAGGGAATCGGGAGTCCTATGTTGAATTATAGCTGTTCAACTTGTAACTTCAAGGGAAGAGTTCAATGCTGCCATATTTCTGACATCCCTGGGTTTTACTTTTGATTCGGTGATAAACTTGCAGTAGTTGACTTTAATTTGATTCCAAGTGTACATCTAAAATATTCCTTAAAATAAAATCCAAATTCAAAAAGTTATGAAATGGGGCCGGCTCGGTAGCTCAGGTGGTTGGAATGCCATGCTCCTAATGCCAAGGTTGCTAGTTCAATTCCCACATGGGCCAGTGAGCTGCACCCTCTACAGCTAAGATTGTGAACAACGGCTCTCCCTGGACCTGGGCTGCCGTGATCAGCCGGAGGTTGGCGTGTGCTGCCGTGTGCTTCCGCCAGCTGCTGTGTGCTGCCAGGAACAGCCAGTGGCCAGCAGCGAGAGCTGCCATGAGCTGCCGTGAGCTGCTGTGAGCGGCTGACTGGCGACCGAGTGGCTCAGCCGGGGGAGTGCAAGGCTCATAACACCAGCATGGGCCAGGGAGCTGTGTCCTACACAACTAGACTGAGAAACATCAGCTTGAACCAGAGTGGTGGGGGGAGAGGTGGAAGAAGGGAGAAAACAAAACAAAACAAAAAACCTATGAAATGAGTACGTGTCTGTTGTAGACATTTGTCAAAACAAAACAAAACAAAGAAAGCTTGGAGAAAATATGTCAGTTATCACTGTTGCTGGGTACAAACTCCATGGCTCACATTTTTTTCATTTGAGTATCTTAAATGTGTTGTTCTATGTCCTTCTGGCATAAAGCATTGTTATCAACATTTGATAATGTAATTTTTATTCACTTGTCATTTTTGTTGTTTTGTAGAAGTTCAAAGAATTTTTTAAAAAGTCTATTCCCTAAGATATATCTTGTTTTGATTACTTCTGGGTTGATATACTCACGTATGTGGTGTGCTTCAATGTATCGTTTTAATTTCAGGAAAGTGTTTTTGGAATTGTGTTTTTTAGTATTCTTTCAATCTCATTGCCTTGGTTTTCTTCTTTAGGGATTCCTATTATCTGTATGTTGGATTATGAGACTGAATGGATGACTATATTTCTCTTGAATCCTTCTACTTTTTTGTCATTGGAGGGTAAACTTTAAAATTTTTTGCTCATTGCCTCTGTTTCTCTTGAGGTAATTATTTGTGATATGTACTTGTTCTTGTGTTCCTTCTAATTTAGTCCTTTTTTTCTGAGGTAATTTTTTTAATGGATGATTTCTGCTCATGATTTTATTGACATTAGGAGTATTGACCACAAGGCTAGGATTAAAATAGTCATCCTGCTTTACCACTAACTAGCAAGTAACTTAATATAATGAAGCCTCGACAAGTTGCTAAATGTCAAGGCATCTCAGGTTTCATTCATTTTTATCCTGTTTTAGGATTACACTAAGGAAGCTGTAAAAAATGTGAGTGTTCTATTCAAATGCAAAATCATTATTATTGTAATTAACAAATATTCAAAGATAGGCACTAAGCCATTAAGCAAGTTAAATACACTCCAATATACAGATTATTAAAGTGTGTAGGGAAGTACATAGTGATTGTTCATTTTATTCTACTTTTTAGGTTTTGTCAGATCATTTCTGAGTTTTGATAATCTGAATGTCTTGCCTTGTTTTAAATATAGTAAGTCCTCACTTAACATTGTCAATATGTTTTTAAAAAGTGAAACTTTAAGCAAAATGACGTATAATGAAACCATTTTGACCATAGGCTAACAGGAGTTATATAAACAAAAGTTAAGTAGGTAGCATATTTCTGGTCACAAAAACATCACCAAACTTATAAATAATGACTGAAAGCACTTCTAATATTAAATATTGAAATAATATGAGCTATACATAACATTTAAAAAAGGTTAATAAAAAGAAGTGGGATAATTATTTTTGAACTCACTTATTTCTGTTCAGGGTGGCCAGAGTCTATTCTTGAAGCTCAGGACACCAGGCAGGAATCCACCACCCTTCCGTAGCACACCCTTCCGTTACAGGGCAAACTCACACCCACCTACACTCATCCACACTGGGGCAATTGAGACATGCCAGTCACCTCATTTGTATATCTTTGGGATGTGGGAGGATACTGGAGCATCCCAAGAAAACCCACACAGACATGGGGAGAACATGCGACAATTGCCCTGTCTAGGAATCAGTTTTTATTCTCTCATCAATATTATAACGAAATGACATTTGAACCCAATGATGTTATTCAAAGACCTATTGTAGTAGGTTACAGTTTTTTCAGTTTTATGGGCATGTCTTTTGTGTGCTTTCTTTGCGTATTAGGATGTTATCCTGTTCCTTTTTTTACCCCTAATAATAACTTTGTATGAAATTTGGCTTTCATCCCTTTCTGTTGCTTATTTTTATGTTACAGTTTTTCTGAAATTTTAGAAGGCAGAATTGAAGATAGCTTTTATAACTTGTGTTGTTTCCTTGTAGTTTGCAAAAGTATGGCCACTTATTTATTTGTTATGCACCTGTCTACCACTCCATTTGGACTTCTCTTTGTTTCGCCTCTATCAACTCTGTGTTGCAGAGCAGATTCCAATCCCTATTGTCTCTCCTCAGTGTTGGGACTTGTCTGGGAAGGTAGTCCTGGCTGACTGGTTTTTGAGTGTCCTAGACTGCCCACACTCCTTTGGTTCTTGGATGGAGCCCTTTTTCTCACCCCTTTTCAGATACTATTCTCTGATCGCCTACTCCACTTCCTACTGACCACCAGATGTCTGTGTGCTCAGGTCCTCCTTTGCTCCCTTGCTCTTCTCAGCTTCTTGCCTTTCAGATATGACACCATGAATGAGTTTGGAGGGTTGATTGTTTATCCTCACCCATTTGTATTTTGGACTTTGACTAGCTGTAAGTGTTGCCTGTGCACTTTATGTTTTGCTATCTCATTACTCTTTCTTTCTTTTTTTTTTTTTTTAAGATTTTATTGGGGAAGGGGAACGGGACTTTATTGGGGGAATAGTGTGTATTTCCAGGACTTTATTGGGGGAACAGGGTGTATTTCCAGGACTTTATTGGGGGAACAGTGTGTATTTCCAGGACTTTATTGGGGAACAGTATGTACTTCCAGGCCTTTTTTCCAAGTCAAGTTATTGTCCTTTCAATCTTAGTTGTGGAGGGTGCTGTTCAGCTTCAAGTTGTCTTTTCAATCTTAGTTGTGGAGGGTACTGTTCAGCTTCAAGTTGTCCTTTTAGTCTTAGTTGTGGAGGGTGCAGCTGCGCTCCAGGTCCAGTTGCTGTTTTCTAGTTGCAGGGGGCACAGCCCACCATCCCTTACGGGAGTCGAGGAATCGAACTGGCAACCTTGTGGTTGAGAGGATGTGCTCCAACCAACTGAGCCATCCAGGAGCTCAGTGGCAGCTCAGCTCAAGGTGCCGTGTTCAATCTTAGTTGCAGGGGGCGGAACCCACCATCCCTTGCAGGACTCGAGGAATTGAATCGGCAACCTTGTGTTTGAGAGCCCACTGGCCCATGTGGGAATCGAACTGGCAGCCTTCGGAGTTAGGAGCATGGAGCTCTAACCGCCTGAGCCACTTGGCCGGCCCTTGTTACTCTTTCTTTACGTGGGGATTCAGAGACATTAAAAACCTATGCCTTTATCATTACGTGGGTTTCCATATTGTTGTCAACTTAATGTGTTTTCAATTAAGTTGATTTCTTTTTTTTTTCCCTTTGAAAATCGTCTCTACAGAGAAAAAGAAATTGGGATATAGGATACTCATCCTTTCCAGGAGAACGTCCACGGCAGTTCAGAAGAGCAGGTCTCAGGACAGTGGGGACAGCTGCTTCTCTCTCTGAATCATGGCTCAGGTGTGAAGAAGGATTTCAGGATACTTCTGGGACTCCGGTAAAACTAGTTGTAAAATTATTTTCCCTTAGTGCTAAAGGACAAATCCTAGATTCCTGAATGTTCAGGCCACTGTAATTATAATTTTTTGGAATTTCCTTTCTTATTGTCTTTCAGGACACTGTCATTGGCACTTTGCCTTTTTTTCCTCATCCTTGAATTTCTTTAATAATTGTGGCACGCTAGTATTCACCTCTTTATGCCATGCAGAACCTTTATACTTCTTTGTTTGTAAATGAAGGATACATATTGGAGCATTCTCAGAAGAGCGTTGAGCCTTCTGTTCTTTACAAGAAGTGTATTTATAAAATGCTTATATATTCAGAATCTTTTGACAATGAGATAGTCTGGTTAATTTTTGTATATGGTAACTTTGAAATACTTACAATACAAAGGAATGCTATTATAAACTGAATGTTGGACAGCATTCTGTTTAGATTCAGGAAAATACAATTGTAAGTATAGGAGGAGAACATGCTTGGGGAATAATTATTGGTAAATATAAATAAAGGAAAACAGATGAATATATTAAGGAGGGTGTAGTTTACAGTTTTGAATATTTTACAAAATATTGTTGGTTTTTAGCCCTTGTCACATAAATTACTATGTTATTGTTATTATCTGCCTACAGTTATTAACAGCTGAAAAGAAGACTTTTACAGAAAAGGACGTTGAATTACTTGCTAGACCCAAGAAAGGTAATATTTTGTTGATTTCTTGACAGCAAATGTATAAGGCTAATATATCCTTCTATGGTTTATTTGCTTTCTTTTAAAAAGTTATTTACATAATTTGGATAGACTATACATGGTTAAAAAACATCGAAACAATGTAAAAAGGTATTTTTTGAGAAATCTCTCATCTTTATCACCATCTACTCCATTTTTCCTGCTTCCTGTTGGTAATTACTAAAGTTTTTTTTGTGTGTGTTCTCCCTGGGTTCACTGTTATCAACAGCCCAGTAGGTTGGCTCAGGCTCATAACTCCAGGGTTTTAAAGAATACATGATTTGAGAAATAAAGTTATGACCTATGATATAAGGGCTGTACTACTTCAGGCAATGAAATTCTAACCTAGGGAATTAGTTAGGGGAGGCTTTCAGTTACAAATAGTAGGAAACCATATTAGAGTGTTTGAAGAAACGAGATTGAATGTATCTCCTGAAACAAGAAGTCTAGGAACCAGGCTTGTTATAAGTTCTGTAGACTTAGTGTGGGGTGTTTTCTTGTGGTTCTAAGATGGAAGCTGAATTCTCTAGGCCCAATTCTTGGGAAGAGTGTAGGGTCTGAGGATTTTCTCTATGTGAACTTTTCCTTTGGGAAGGAATTCCCTCTCCAGGACCTCTAGTTTTGGCTAGAGCCTGTTATATAGGGTCACCTCCACTAAAGATACTTTAGTGAAATTAAGGATTCTTAAACATGTATGAGGTGTAATCAAACAATATAGTAAATGTTTAAATAAAATTTTTTTTTTACAGTGAAAGACACATTGCCATTAATCCCCCTCAAAATACTCCCCCTCAGAATACTCCCCCTTGCTTCGAACACACTTATCCCATCATTCTTGCCACTTTCTGAAGCAGTTCTGGAAGTCCTCTTTCGTGAGTGTATTTAGTTGTGTTGTCATGGCTGCCTTGATGTCCTGAATCAATTCAAAATGTTTACGTTTCATGGTCATTTTTACTTTGGGTAAGAGCCAGAAGTTGCATGATGCCAGATCTGATAAATAAGGTGAATGAGGACACACCACAACGTTTTTATTTGACAGAAATTGTCATATACCAGAAGCGATGGGTGACCATTAAGCATTGACCTGATGGAGGGTGATTTATGGCATATTTTAAAATGCACCTTCTCTCAATCATGGTTCACACCTGACTGACTGCACCGAACAAATTGAAACTTGTCACACACTGTTACTAAGGTTTGATGGTTCTACTTCCCATATTTAAGATCCCTGCCTTTCCACTGGATGGCACTGGGCAGTTGCATTCACTGTATATCTTGATCACATTGCAAAGGCTCCATGTCACACATCACTTCTGGTATGGCTATTTTTGTTAAATAAAAACATTACCGTGTGTCCTCATCCACCTTCTTCACCGGATCTGGCACCATGCAACTTCTGGCTCTCCCCCAAAGTAAAAATGACCATGAAAGGTAAACGTTTTGAATCAATTCAGGACATCAAGGCGGCCACGACAGCACAACTAAAGATACTCATGAAAGAGGACTTCCAAAACTGCTTCAGAAAGTGGCAAGAACGATGGGATGTGTGTTTGAAGCGAGGGGGTATATTTTGAGGGGAGTTAATGGCAGTGTGTCTTACTGTAATGAATTTTTTTGATTTAAACATTCACCATATTGTTTGATCACACCTCATATGTTGCTGCTTAAATAAAATTGGGGTTTTATTAATAAGGAAGAAGAGGGGTTGGGTATCAGGTAGGCCACGGGCTCTGCTGCCACAGTCAGTTGCCCTGTGGGTGCACAGGAAGAATGGGGACTTGAGACTTCAGGGATCTCATCTGTGTCCTGGCTGTGTGATGTTGGGAAAGCAAATTAAACATGCTGAGCCTCAGTTTCTGCATCTAGAAAATGGGCATAAGAATATGTGCCTCACTGGATTATTGCAAGCTAAAAAAAGTAATAAAAATGCTTAGTTCAAAGGCTTACACGTAGTAGATACTTAATTGATGACAATTGCTATTATGTCTGATGGGAAAAATAGCTGTGTGAAAGCCTACTCAAAGTTCTGCAGAATGGGAAAACTTCCTATAAATAAGAGACAAACACTTTAAGCCATATTATTATATCACTAACATTTAAGTGAGGTTCTTTATGCAAATGAAAGTAAAATTTGTCCAATTTTTAAAAATGCATAAAACACTATATTATAAAATAACCTGGCACACATCCTATTGTAATACCATAATCTTCTAATGGTTCTGCAAAATTTAACATTTATTATTATTAGTCCCAAATGCTGTGATTTTCGAAGATCAATTTAATTGTCATTTCTAAACTATCATATTGTATAGAGAAAATAGTATTTTCTCTTACAGATGTGGCTTATATCTTTCTTTAGATATTTTAAATGTAGTCAAATTCAACTTGGAGAGAAAAAGAAATATTAAATAATATTAAAATAAAAGTTAATTTATTTAATTACAAAAGTTAGTTTTGGAATGATTTACCCATGCTAATATATATTTTATCCACTCTGCTATACTTTCCATTCTGTGGAATGGTCAATATATTCTGAAAGACTGAAAGAGCTTATAGCAGTGAAAGTTGCTTTATTTACAGAATCAGAAACTTGTTAAGGCAAGACAGTATTGTTAATAATTTAACAAAAGCTTACAAATAGAAATTGTTAGCAAAAGATATTCAAGGCATTTCTTAGACTGGTTCATTTTTAAAATAGTAGTTTCTAAAGTATTAAAGACAGGCTATTAACAGAAATTTTAGGGTTTGGAAGTAATATTTTTATCAGAGCTAAGAAGCAGAAGTGGGGCAACATACTTTTGAAAAGTGTGCAAAAAAGGCAGACATGTCTCTCTGTCCTCATCTGTTAGGCACTGGGAATCAGAGAAGACTGAAAAGGGGAGATAATAGAGGAGGTGGAAAGGGGTGAGAGCAGATAGCATATGAATGTTAGGGAAGGGATCTGGGTGGAAAGTTCAAGGAAGATGAAAGAAGATAAAAACTTGAAATTAAAAGAGGCTGGAACCTTTGTAGATAGTGATATTCTTAAAAACGCAGAACTTTAAAAAATGTATTTACCAAACAAAAGGATACTATGAAATAAAAAGGAAATAGTGTATATTTTTAAATACCCTGAAAAAATTTTCTTTTCAAAATTTTTGTTGTTGGGATCAGAAATCTCCTGTTCCTTGTGAGGCATTACGAATTTTTAAAAATTGTATGCAGACTTGGTTTTCTCCCTGTTGCCCCATGGGTTTCTTAAGGTCAGACCCTCCTTATTTGCTCATCTTTAAATCCTAGGTGTATTAGTTTGCTATGGCTGCTGTAATAAAGTACCACAAAGTAGGTGGTTTGAACAGCAGAAACTTACTCTTTCACAGTTCTGGAGGCTAGAAGTCCAAAATGAAGGTATTGGTAGCGTTGGTTCCTTTTAGGATTTGCTCATGGCTTCTCTCTTAGTTTACAGATGGCTGTCTTCTTCATGTGTCTCTTTACACTATCATCCCTCTCTGAATGTCTGTTTCTGTGTCCAGATTTTTCCTTTTTATGGGGATATCTGTCATACTGTATTAGGGGCCACCTTAAAGACCTCACTTTAACTTAATTCTGTGAAGACCCTATCTCCAAATAAGGTCACATTCTAAGATGCTGAGGATTAGAACTTAAACATATGAATGAATTTCGGGGAGACATAGTTCAACCTGTAACACCAGGTTCTTACACATACCTGGCACACAATGGACAACCAGAAATGTTTACAAATGCATGGTAACTATTCCTGTAGTCTGGCTAATATCCTTCCTAGAATTTCACTGGTATGGGTCCTTGATTTCAAGGGCACCCCTTTTCAGCAAATAAAATGACTTATTGACTAATAAATTGCTGATAGTGGTTTTACTTATATAAATTGTATATTTAAGTGCCTATTATTCTTGGGCTTATGAATTCCATGAATTATAATCCCAAGAATTGGGATAACTTTACTTGCTGTCTTAGTCCGTTCAGGCTAACAAAAATACCATAGACTGGGTGTTTTATAAACAACAGAAATTAATTTCTCATAGTTCTGAAGGTTGAAAGTCTAGTACGTTCGGTGTCTGGGGAGGACTTGCTTCCTGGTTTATAGAGAGCATCTCCTTGCTGTGTCCTCACATGGTGGAAGGCTCCAGGGATCTCTCTGGGGCTTCTTTTATAGGGCAGTAATCCCATTCATGAGGGTGGATCCCTCAAAGGTCTCACCTCTTAACACCATCACACTGGGGATTAGGTTTCAACATGTGAATTTTAGGGAGACACATTCAGTCTCTAGCATTCTGCCTCTTTTTGATTTACTTTTCCAGATGCATAATACTGAGAGATTGATAATGTCTTTAGCAAGTAAGTACACAGCTTAGTTTTATTAGCTATTTAAATCAGTATGAATTCTTAGGTTATTCTAAATAGTTTATTTTTAATTTTATATTTTGAAGGGTAGACAATTTTAGTAATTCTAGATATTTACGGATCAAAGTAAGTGTTCAGTATATGTTTATTATTTCATGTTTTTGTGCATTTGTAAGTGCTGTTTTTTCAGATACCATTTTGTCAGTGACTCCTCCCTTCTGGATCAACACAAGGTGGAATATTCACTTTTTTATGCTACCTTTAATATAGTATTTCATGATTAGTGTTGCCTTTCAGATCATGTATTTCTTGAGGTCAGGAGTTTCCTTTCCTCCCCGCCCCTCCCCTCCTTTCCCCTCCCCACCCCTCCTTTGTTTCTTATTAGGTT
The DNA here is from genome assembly GCF_057876585.1 of Rhinolophus sinicus. Lineage (NCBI taxonomy): Eukaryota > Metazoa > Chordata > Mammalia > Chiroptera > Rhinolophidae > Rhinolophus > Rhinolophus sinicus. The sequence goes on along the minus strand of NC_142507.1, from coordinate 29,166,372 downwards.
CAGGTATACAAAACAACATAATAATTAGACATTTACATTCTTAACAAAGTGATAACCCCGAGAAGTCTACTATCCATCTGACACTGTATATAGCTATTACAATCCAATCAACTATATTCTGTATGCTGTACTTTATATTCCATGACTATATACTGGGGGTGCCAAAAAAATGTACACACACTAAGAGATGTTATCTGTGTATTACTTTTCAAAGTTGAATTATGGTAGCAATGTGTAGTATGGTGTTTGCTCAAAAGATGGCGATAGTCAAATGAATGCTAGTGTCACCATGTGACAGGCAGGACAGTCAAAGAAAATGGTGGAAGCATGATTGTCTTGGAAGAATGCAAGACCATTTTGAAGTGGTATTTGAAATTTGAGAACGTTCTCCTGACTTAACACCCCTTGACTTCTACCTGTGGAGGACCTTAAAGGTATTGGTATACTGTAGAAAACTGGCTACACTGGTGGTACTTCGGGAAGAAATTGAAATGGCATGCACAGTGATACAAGTGGACACTTTGGTCAACATTGCTCAACCAGTAGTTTGCTGTAATCAGAAGTGTCTGGACACTGATGGTAACCACTTTGAGTACCTCTTGTAATTGCAGAAGTCAAACGTGACTTGTATTCATCTTTTGTTACTGGTATATATTGAGTATTACAATTTTAATACAGTTTTCCTTTCTTAAAATGTGTATACATTTTTGGGGCACCCTCTGTATGTACGTGTGTGTGTGTGTGTGTGTGTGTGTGTGTGTGTTTTATTATAGTTGACATTCAATATTATTTTATATTAGTTTCAGGTGTACAGTGCAGTGGTTAGGCATTCATATAATCTATGAAGTAATCCCCCTGATAAATCCAGTACCCATTGGACACCCTATATAGTCTTTTCAGCGTTATTGACCATATTTCCCACAATGCATTTCATATCCCTATGATGATTTTGTAACTACCAATTTGTTCTTTCTAATCCCTTCAACTTTCTCACCCATTCCCCAGTCCCCCTCCCATCTAGCAACCATCAGTTTTATTTTCTGTGTCTATCAGTCTATTTTTGTTCCGTTTGCTCATGTAGTATATGTAGAATCTAAAGAATCCACATATAAGTGAGATCATATGGTATTTGTCTTTCTCAGTCTGACTTATTTCACTTAGCATAATATATTCTAGGTCCACCCATGTTGCAAATGCTAAGGTTTCATTTTTCATGGTAGAGTAATACTCCATTGTATATACGCACTAATTCTTCTTTATACACTTGTCTATTGATGGGCATTTCAGTTTCCATATCTTCACTATTGTGACTAGCGCTGCAATAAACATAGGAGTGCATATGTTTTTTCAAATTAGTGTTTTGGATTTATTTGATCCAAATAAATACCCAGAAGTAGAATTGCTGGATCATAAGGTAGTTATAGTTTTAATTTTTTGAGGAACTTTCAGACTGTTTTCCATTGTGCCTGCACCAATTTGCAATCCCACCAACAATGCATGAGGGTTCTCCTTTCCTCATATCCTTGCCAACACTTGTTGTTTGTTGGTTTATTGATGATAGCCATTCTGACAAGAGGGAAGTGGTATCTCATTGTGGAGTTTCTTTGCATTTCTCTGATTAGTGATATTGAGCATCTTTTCATTGTTTTGCATCTATCTATCCAGTTTTCTGAACACCATTTATTTAAGACTGTCTTTACCCTAATGTAAATTCTTCCTTCCTTTGTCATAGATTAAATGACCATATAGGCATGGATTTATTTTGGGGTTCTCCATTCTGTCCCATTGATCTTTTTTTTTCTTTCTGTTTTTATGCCAGTACCATGATATTTTGAATACTATAGCCTTGTATAATTTGATAACAGGTAGTGGGATACCTCCAGCTTTGTTCTTCTTTCTCAAGATTGTGGGGGCAACCCCCAAATAGGGGTCTTTTATGGTTCCATGTAAATTTTAGGATTATTTGTTCTACTCATGTAAAAAATTTTGATGTTTTGATAGGGATTGTATTGAATCTATAGATTGCTTTGGGTAGTATGGAAATTTTTACTATAATAATTCTTTCTATCCATGATCATGATATATGTTTGCATACATTTGTATCTTCTTTAATTTCTCTCTTCAATGTCTTATAATTTTCTGAGTGTAAGTCTTTTACTTCCTTGGCTAAATTTATTCCTAAGTATTTTATTTTTTTGATGCATTTGTAAATGGGATTGTTTTCTTAATTTCTCTGATGCTTCATTATTGGTATATAAAAATATTAATTTTGTATTCTGCTACTTTACTAAATTCATTTATCAGTTCTAATAGTTTTTTGGTGGAATCTTTGGTGTTCTCGATATGTAGTATTATGTCATCTGCAAATAATGACAATTTTACATGTTTTTTCCCCATTTGGATGCCTGTTACTTTTCTTGTCTAATTGCTGTACCTAGGACTTCCAGTACTGTGTTGAATAAAAGTGGTGAAAATAGACATCCTTGTCTAGTTCCTGGTCTTAAGGGGAATGCTTTTCGCTTTTCCCCATTGAATATGAAACCCCGTTGTGGATTTGTCATACGAGGTCTGTCAATTAAGTTTGTGAACTCATCCGAGAAAAAGTAGTACATACCTCATTGCTGAATATCACCATGGTCACCTTTGAAGTACTCCCCTTGGGAAGCTATGCGCCGACGCCAGTGCCTAGTCCACCCTTCAAAGCAGTTTTGTAACTCCTTTTCTGGAATGGCCATCAGAGCTGTCATCATATTATCCTTGATGTCCTGAATGTCATCCAAATGTCTTCCTTTCACTATTTCCTTTATCTTTGGGTAAAGAAAGAAGTCATTGGGGGCCAGATCAGGTGAGTAGGGAGGGTGTCCCAATATAGTTATTTGTTTATTGGCTAAAAATTCTCTCACAGACAGTGCTGTGTGAGCTGGTGCATTGTTGTGATGCAAGAGCCGTGAATTGTTGGCGAAAATTTCAGGTCGTCTAACTTTTCATGCAGCCTTTTCAGTACTTCTAAATAGTAAACTTGGTTAACTGTGGTACAAATTCATAATAAATAATCCATCTAATAACCAGAAAGGTTAGCAACATCATTTTGACTCTTGAGTTGGACTGATGGAACTTTTTTGGTTGTGGAGAATTGGCTGACTTCCATTGTGTAGTTTGATGCTTTATTTCAGAGTCGTATTGGTACACTTTTGTTTCATCACCAGTGATAACATGGCCTAAAACATCATCTTGCCACTCCAAAATGTCTTGGCAAACTTCAACTCTCCTTTGCTTTTGTTCATTGGTGAGCTCCTTTGGGACTTTTTATTTTTTATTTTTTTATTTTAAATGGGGGATATTGGGGAACAGTGTGTTTCTCCAGGGCCCATGAACTCCGAGTTGTCCTTCAGTCTAGTTATGGAGGGTGCAGCTCAGCTCCAAGTCCAGTTGCCGTTTTCTATTTAGTTGCAGGCTGTGCTGCCCACCATCCCACACGGGAATTGAACCGGCATCTTTGTTGTTGAGAACTTGTGCTCTAACCAACTGAGCCATCCGGCCACCCTCTTTGGGACTATTTTTGCACACACCATTCTCATGACAAGATTTTGAGTTAAGATTTTCCTGTTTCTCTGTCGATGTTTACTTGGTTGGTCTGCTGTGCTGCTCAGTCAGCCAATGATTTCGATGCACAATTTGACAAATTTTTGCAATGTTTTCGTCAGTTCTGCTCGTTACTGGCCTCCCTGACCTCTTTTCATCAGTGACACATTCTCTTTTCTCAGAAAAATGTTTAATCTATTTGAACACTGTCGTTTTCTTCATGGCATTATCCCCATAAATTTGGATTGATTTCGCTTCCACTCTTGACAAGTTTAACAAGAAATTGAATGTTTGTTCGTTGCTCTAATTCAAGCTTAGTCATTCTCGTGACGGTACACAAAAAACACGCAACAACAATAATGACGCCACTCTGCAAGACACTGCCACAGGTCGGCAGGAACACAGCTGTGAGACACAGATATACAAGTTTATGATACCTTATCGTGCTGTTTGTACAGTGCTGCCAATGTAAGCGCTTGGTGGCAAATTTGTGAACCTAATTGTCAGGCCTTGTATATGGCGTTTATTATGTTGAGATTTGTTTTCTGTATTCCCACTTTGCTGAGTTTTTATCTTAAATGGATGCTGGATTTTATCGTATGCTTTTTCTGTATCTAGTGATATGACCATATGATTTTTATTTTGTATTTTGTTTACGTGGTATATCACATTAATTGATTTGCAGATACTGAACCAGTCTTGCATAGGAATGAATCCCACTTGATCGTGATGTAAGAGATTTTAATGTATTGCTGAATTCGATTTGCTAATATTTTGTTCAGGATTTCTATGTCTATGTTCATTAGGAATATCGGTGTATAGTTTCTTTCTTTGTAATGTCTTTGTCTGGTTTTGGGATCAGGGTAATGGTGGCCCCGTAAAATGAGCTTGGGAGCCTTCTCTCCCCCTGGACTTTTTGGAATAGTTTGAGGAGAATAGGTTTTAATTCCCTTTTGAATGTTTTGTAAGATACACCTGTGAAGCAGTCTGGTCCTGGACTTTGTTTGGTGGGAGATTGTTCATACTGATTCAGTTTCATTGATAGTAATTGGTCTCTTCAGATTTTCTGGTTCTTCTTGAGACACCTTTGGAAGATTGTATGCTTCTAGAAATTTATTTATTTCTTCCGGACCATCTAATTTTTTTGTGTGTAGCTGCTCGGAGGATTTTCTTAAAATTCTTTGCATTTTTGTGGTGTCAGTTGTCACTTCTCTTTCTTTTCTGATTTTACTTATTTGGATCCTCTCTCTGTTTTTCTTGGTGAGTCTGGTTATAGGTTTGTCAATTTTTTTATATTTTCAACAAACCAGCTCTTGGTTTCATTGATCTTCTGTATTTTTATTTTTTTGGTCTCTATTTTGTTTATTTCTGCTCTGATCTTTATTATTTCCTCCTTGTACTCACTTTGGGCTTATTTTGCTGTTCTTTGTCCAATTCTCTTACGTGTAAAGACAGACTGTTGGTTTGCAGTTTTTCTTGTTTCTTTAGGTAGGTAGGTCTGCACTGCTATGAATTTCCCTTTCAGGACTCCTTACACCATGTCCCATAGACTTTGCACTGTTCTGTTTTCATTTTCGTTGGTCTTAAGGTATCTTTTGATTTCTTCCTTTATTCTCATTGTTGACCCATTAATTATTTAATAGCATGTTGTTTATTCTCCATGTGTTTGTGTGTTTTTCAGTCTTTTTTTCTTGTAATTGATTTCTAGTTTCATACCACTGTGCTTAGTGAAGACACATCATATCATTTCAGTCTTCTCAAATTTATTGAGACTTATTTTGCCTAACATGTGGTCTATCTTGGAAAGTGTTCCATGTGCACTTGAAAAGAATGTATATTCTACTGCTTTGGGGTGAAGTGCTCTAAAAATATCCATCTGGTCTAGTGTGTCATTAAAGGCCGCTGTCCCCATGTTGATTTTCTGTTTGGAGGATCTGTTCATTGGTGTCAGTGGGGTGTTAAAGTCCCCTATTGTGATTGTGTTACTGTTGATCTCTGCCTTTATGTTGGTCATCAATATTTGTTTTATATATTTAGGTGCTCCTGTGTTGGGTGCATAGATGTTTACTAGGGTTATGTCTTCTTGTTGGATTTTGCTCCTTTTATTATTATGTAATGTCCTCCTTTGTCTCTTATTATAGTCTTCATTTTCAAGTCTATTTTGTCCAAACTAAGTATTGCTACCCAGTTTTTTCTCATTTTCATTTGCCTGAAATACGTATCTTTCTCCGTCCCTTTACTTTCAGTGTGTGTGTCTTTCGAATCTGAGGTGGGTCTCCTGTAGACAGCATATACATAGGTCTTGTTTTCTTATCCACTCAGCTACCTTATGTCTTTTGATCGAGGCATTTAATCCACTTACCTTTAAAGTAATTGTTGATAGGTACATGGTTATTTCCATGTTATTCATATTTCCGATCTTTGTTAGTTTGTTTTTTGTTTTCTCCTTTCTTCTGCTTAAAGAAGTACTTTTAACATTTCTTGTAATACTGAATTGGTGGTAATGAATCCCTTTAGTTTTTCTTATCTGGGAAGCTCTTTATCTCTCCTTCAAGTTTAAATGATAGCCTTGCTGGGTAGAGTAGTCTTGGTTTTAGGCCTTCGTTTTTCATCACTTTGAATATTTCCTGCCACTCCCTCTGGCCTGCAAAGTTTCTGTTGAGAAATCTGCTGATAGTGTTATGGGAGCTCCCTTGTGAATAACTAGTTGTCTTTCTCTTGCTACATTTAGGATTCTCTCTTTGTCTGTAACCTTTGCCATTTTAACTATGATGTGTCTTGGTGTGGGCCTGTCTGGGTTCACCTTGTTTGGGACTCTCTGTGCTTTCTGGGTTTGTATGTCAATTTCCTTCACCAAGTTAGGGAAGTTTTCGGTCATTATTCCTCAAATACGTTCCCGATCCCTTGCTTCCTCTCTTTTTCTTCTGGTACTCTTATGATGCGATTGTTGTTATGCTTGCGGTTGTCCCACAGGTCTCTTAAACTATCTTCATTGATTTTTATTTTTTATTTTTGTTGTTCCGATTGGGTGTATTGTGCTATCTTGTCTTCTAAATCACTGATTCTATCCTTTGTTTCATCTAATCTTCTGGTTATTCCTTCTAGTATGTTCTTCATTTCAGTTATTGTATTCTTTATTTCTGACTGGTTCTTTTTTATGGTTTCTGTGTCCTGCTTTATGCTGGCTATCTCTTTGTTGAAATTCTCACCAAGTTCCTTAAGCATTCTTATAATCAATGTTTTAAACTCTGTCTCTGGTAATTTTATTTAGTTCCATTTCTGGAGGTTTCTCCTGTTCTTTTATTTGAGACATGTTTCTTTGTTTCCTCATTGGGGCTGACTTTCTGTGTTTGCTTCTGTGTATTAGGTAGATCTCCTATGTCTCTCAGTCTTTGCTCTGTGGCCATATGTAGTATGTGTTCTGTGTGGTCCAGTGGTGCAGTCTCCCTGATCTTCTCTGAGTGTCTTCCAGGAGTGTCCCTTGAGTGTGTTGTATGTGTTCTCATGTTGTAGTTGAGCCTTGATTGCTTTTGGCGTGTCGGTGGGTGGGATGGACTCTCAGACTGACTGTGATGATTGTCTATGGCCATATTCTATGAGCTGCTGTGTGGGGGCTGACCCCTCAGAGGAGGATTTGTCCCTGTGGGCTCTTGTGCCTGTTGAGACCCCCCTTTGGGTGTTCTGCTTGTGGGTCTAACCAGGTAGTACTCTAATGTGTTCTGAAGCTGGCCTCTGGGTGTGTTGTTTCTTGTGTCTCTTAGGAGGGGCTTCTCTGCAGGGGAATTTTGCTCTTGCCTGTTACCGCCTATGAATTTCTGGTAGGAGCCACAAAGCTATATGTGTTTGGCTGCTGTCTGTGCTGGTGTGCTGGATCTGGAGGCATGTGGGGGGTTGCCTTGCTGTGAACCATGGCTGCCACCAGTTTTGGGCCTGAGGCAGCTTAGCAAGAGGCTGAGGGTTCCCTAGGCCTGTTGCCACCTACCGGGTGCCCGTAAGGCCCAGCTGTTGAAAGACCCATGGTAGGTGTGTGGGCCAGGCTCGTTGACCCAGTTTTGAGAGTTCCCTCTGTGACGCAGCACTACCTGGGTCGGGTGGAATCCAAGAGAATCATGAGATGATGGCTGATGATTTTTACATTGTTAATGCAGATTGAGTTATTGCACCAGTGCCCGGCCTGTGACTACTTCATACTGTGCCTTGAGAACATCACAGCCAGCCACCGTTCCCCTGGGGTTGACCTATGACCATTTCGTGAAATGTCCTTAGAACACCGCAGGCAGCCACTGATTGCCTCTGGCTTGCAAATCCCCTAGAGCTGCATAAGAGTAACTTTGGAGCAGGTTTTAGGTCACTGTCCACCACCAGAAGCGCTGTGGGCTATTGAGGGACTTCCACTGCTGTAAAAGGCTTCCATGGCTTGTGGGGGAGAGGGGGGAAGCTGGCCTCCCAAGTGCAGAAAGTGCCTCTGACAATGCAGCTGACAATGCAAGTGGATGGGGTGGGGTTCCAGGGAGCTAAGGGTTGTGGGTGGTGGTTTCTACAAAGTCAGTCTAGTCTTTGCTCCTGTACCCGTGCTGGATCTGGGTCTACCCTGCAAAAATGTTCGGAGAATACTGTGGCCAGGCACCACCCACCTCAGACCTGCAGGTTTTGAGAGCTGCCTGAAAGATGCTTTTGTGCATGTCTTGAGTCTCTGCTCAGCAGCTGACATTTCCTTCGCCACCACAGGCCATCTGCATCTGCAAAAAGGCTTCCACAGCTTGTGGGGCAGGGCTGGCAGGCCAGCATTTAAGAGTGTCCCAGGCAATGTAGCACCTGCTGTGCAGAGGGCTGGGACCCAGGGCGTCACCAAGGCTGTGTGTACACATGGATTCCACCAGACCCATGCAGTCCCAGACTTGGCCCTTTGGGGGAGGGCTCAACACAGAAAAGATGTCATCCTCGTGTAGGCTACATGTGTGTTAGGCTGTACACATGCACAATCATGGCTCCTGTCCTTCCAGCCCTCGCCTCAAAGCCACACAACTCAGTCTTTCCCCTCATATCTCTTGGCCTCCCAAGCAACTGGAGACTTGTTGAGTGTTTGCAAGCAAGTGAGTCTGTGTACGGGCTCTGGGTTCCAGCTATTTTCCATCTCACCAGGATGGGCAGACAGAATCCTTGCTGGTTTTCACTGCCAGATGTGAGAAGTCCTCTTCCCAGCACCCTGGGAAGGACCCCTGGGCTGGGGAGCCTGGTGTGGGGCTGGGACCCTTCCCTCTTCACTGGGGCTTCCGCCACTGAGGTGTTCCTCCCAGCGTTCATCCACTATCTGTGGGTTTGGGGTCAGCTTGTTTTGCGTCTCAGCTGCTGCTACCCGTCTCGATGTGGCCTCTTTTTTTATATTGTTTGTTACAGGATTTCTGTTCCACTAGTCTTCAGATGATTCTTGAGGTTGATTATTGTCTAATTTATTTGTAATCTTGGTGTGATCCTGGGATGCAGTAGGCATAGCGTTTACCTAATCTGCCATCTTGGACCCTCCTGCAGGAGTTTTCTTATTTTTCTTCGTTTCATCAAGGTTTAATGTATCAGAGGTGTTTTATAAGTATGTATTGAATGAAGCTATTTAACTTCTGAACCTGTTTCTTCTTCTGTTAAACTGAATTATAATATCCAGTCTCTTAACCTCATAGTATATTGAAATGTGGCTAAGAGGCTTTTTGTTTTTTTAAGTTTTATTTTTGCTCAGTTATGAATATGAGTAGAAAAATAGATTTTTATTAGGTATGTATTTTTTTTCCGATCAATGTCAGAAAAGTTTCCTCTTGACCACCAATTCCACTAAGACAGAGTAGTAGCCCCATTCCTTTTTGGTTTCCTGCTTATCAGAATCACTAAAAAAAAAAAAAAATAGTGATAGAACTAAATGCTGTTGATCATGTGGAGAAACTGGACCACTCACACATGGCTGGTGGGACTGTAAAATGGTACAGACTCTCTGGAAAAGTTTGGCAATTTCCTTTTTTTTTTTTTTTTTAATTAAATTAAATTTTGTGTTGTGTTTTATTTTGTTTTGTACAGTGTGTTTTCTCCAGGACCCATCAGTTCTAAATCAAGTTGTCCTTCAATCTAGTTGTTGTGAAGGGCGCAGCTCAGCTCCAAGTCCAGTTGCCATTTTCAACCAGATGCCATTTTCAGTCTAGTTGCAGAGGGTGCAGCCCCCTATCCCATACAGGAATCAAACCGGCAGCCTTGCTAAAGAGCACGCACTCTAAGCAACTGAGCCATCCGGCCGCCCACCGGCAGCTCAGCTCAAGTCGTTGTCCTCAATGTAGTTGTGGAGGGCGCAGCTCACTGGCCCATGTGGGAATTGAACTGGCAACCTTGTTGTTAACAGCTTGCGCTCTAACCAACTAAGCTAACCGGCTGCCCCCGGCAGTTTCTTATAAGACTAAACATGCAATTACTATACACCCCAGTAGTCATAACCTTAGACATTTATCCTAGAGAATAAAAATTGTATCTTTCTAAAGTCCTGTAGAGAATGTTCATAGCAGTTTCATTCATAATAACCCCAAACTGGAAGTAACATGGATATCCTTTAGTGGATGAATGATTTAACAAACTGTGGTACGTCCATACCATGGAATACTACTCTGTAATAGATAGAATGTAACTATTGATACACATAACATATACACACAAGAACTTGAATGAATGTCCAGGTAATTATGCTGAATGATAAAAGCCAATCCTAAAACATTACATAGTATGATTCCATTTGTATATCATTCTTAAAATGACAACGTTATAGAAGTGGCACAACTGATTAGTGGTTTCCAGTGATTAGGAGTTGTGGTGGGGAGGGGGTTATGATGTGGTTTAAAAAGGTAATTGTGGGGACAGAACCCCAAAAAGCAGTTTCCAGGCTCTCAGCCTCACATAGAAAGGTGTTGGCTCAGGTAGTAAATGGCCATCAACTGTGATTGGATGGCCATCAGCTGTGGCTAGTTGGCCGTCAGCTGTAACCAGTGAGCCATTGGCCACTAATATAACTGCTGTGGCTAGGCTAGCAGGAAGAATGGGGGCTAGCAAGGAGATGGTGGCTGGGCTGGCAAGCGTGGATGGCGGTTTGCGGACAGTGTGGATTCAGCCTCCAGTGAGAGTATAGTGCCGCCAGAGAGAATATAGTGGTATGACTCCCCTACCTATGGCTCCGTGGGTGTTCCTTTTTGGCCTCACCATATCCTGCATTCTTGTGTGGGGAGTGGGAGCAGAGACCCCGCAGGCCTCCCCGCATGACAGTAATACAGTACATCTCCCTAGTGATGGGCATTTTTCTGTATCTTGATGGTGTCAGTGTTAACATTCTGGTTGTGATGTTATACTGTAGTTTTGTAGAATGTTACCAATGAGGAACTGGGTGAAGCATCTATTATTGCTAATAGATGCTTCTGTATGTGACTCTAACATCTCAAACTAACAAGTTTAATTAAACAAAATGTTTGCTATTAAGTGTTTTAAACACACTGCTGCACCAGGGCCTTACTATGGCAAAAGAGGCACACAGAAGCATTTTTATTACACATAAGTTTTGTTTTGTGTTTTGTTTTTCCTTTGCGTTTCATCAAATATTCTAGGAACTTATATAGCTCTCTAGTTATTTCAAGGTAATTTTTTTGAGTTTTTATTTGTGCTCCATTCATTTTCCTAGTCTCTTATAACTTGTCTGAATCAGTTCTACTCCTTTTTCTTCTTATAATTTGGCTTTAATTTAAAGAATCTTAGCCAGGTTGCACATAGAATTTTAAGCGGGAAGATTTGACAACAGACATTGCCTCCACTATCATCAGAATTTTGTGTATTTGTGACTTTGGCAAAGTAACGTGAATAAAATCTCATTTTGGTAACAATATAGTTGATCTTTTTAAATATATTTTCTTTTTCTTTAACAGAAACTACCACATCTAAGAGTACCAGTGGACTTACGGATATAACATGGAGTTCCAGTGAAAGTGATCTGTCAGATGAAGGTAGAACACTTTTTAAATCACTGAGAGATAATGGACATGTGGTTCTAGAATAGACAGGTTTTGTAACAGGAATATTTTATGTACAAAAGATGGGCCCACTGAAAGTAAATTGATAATTTTATAAGAAATTCAGTTTTTATTGTATATTGGGTTCAATATTGGAAAAAACTTACATTCCTTTTCTAATACTTAGCATTGATTATGATCTTACTGAGTTCCAGCCTTTAGGTTAACTTCAGAAACGTTTTCTCATTTAATATTTCTCACAGCAGCTCTAAGAAATAGACATTAGCAGTAGTATTTTTACTGTTAGCAACTTAATCTTGAACATGTTAGAATTGGTTCGGATTCCATTTTGGGTTTCTTTGATGACAAAGCCAGTTCTCTCAACTGACTACTTAATGTTACACCCATATTTCCTCCTTGCGAACTTGTTTTGGGTAAATACTATGACAACCATTGTGTGGTAGAAGTATAATTTAAAAGTTTCTGTTCTGATGGCATTTTATATTATATCATGTTTTGACTGTTGAAAACAGAGTTTCTCAACCTTGGCGCTATTGCCAGCTAGGGCCAAATTCTTTGGGGGACCTTTTCTCCCCTCATTGTAGGGTGTTTAGCAGCAGCTCTATCCATTAGGTGACAGTGGCATTCCCAGCCCCCGTTGTGACAACCAAAAATGTCTCCAGATGTCAGATGTCCCCTATAGGACAAAATCACCCCCAGTTGCGAATCACAGACTTAGAATTATGGAAATCATGTTCTTTTACAAATTTAAAAATACATAGCTCATCTAAGAATACATAAAAGTCCTAAGGCTTTGACTTTTAAATCTGACTTTGAGAGTTCATGTTAGTTACTTCGTTAGTCAAGGTTAAGTTTGTGCAGATAGCCCCTGTGGAAGATAATTACATTATTTTGGCCACTTTGTATGCCATCTTGGTAAGTGCCAGTTGACATTGCAGTAATAGCCAGGTGAAGTGATATTGTAAGGTTATATATAAGTTCATAGCGCTTTTATTGTTATTTGAACCATAATAAATGAAATTCATTGTTATGCAGCTCTTGGTTTGTCTTCACACATCTCAGAACATAATTTCATTATTAAAAACTATATGCTTTTTATGGGTGAGTAGTGTGGTATGTGAATTACATCTCAGTAAAGCTGTTATTGAAAAACTGTGTATGTCCTCTTGTAGTGAAAGAGATACTTGGTAGTTTCCAAAACTCTTAAGAATGGAAAGATGCTTTGAGCTAATTACTTTAAAATGAGTTAACAAATTGCTGACTTCTCTTAAATAAGTTGACTATTCGGTAACGAGTAAATGATCCCTTGGAATATCTAGTCATGTGTACAACTGCTGGTTTATCTTTATCTTTTCCTCTCTTTTTCCCTTCCCTCTTCTGTCTCCTCCTCCATCTCTCCTTTTTACTTTTAATTACCATTTATTAAGTTATCGTTTTATCCCCAGACACTTGGCTGGATATTACATATGTTATTTCCTTGGATATCTGTTCGATCCTTTGAACTAAGTACCCTCATTTTATAGAAGAAATTGGGACTTAGAGAAGTCAAGTCACTTGCCCAGAGTCACATAATTAAGTGTGCCAACTGATATTAAGAGCCAGCAATGTCTAACTGCAGTGCTGTATTCTTCAACACTGTTCTGGTGGTTACTAGACCTGGCTTCTTATCAGAATTAATAGGTGAGCTTTAAAAACAATATTACCAGACCTTCTTCCAGCTTTATTGAGTTCATCTCTGGGCTTTAAGGCCCAAAATTGGGATTGAAAGGGAAGAATCCTGACTTAAAATTGTCAAAATATTTTTCTCTTAAAATTTTTTTCCCTTTCGATTTGTCTTTTATGTAACTTTGGGAAAATTTCTTAACTTTTTGGAGACTCAAATTTCTCACTTGTAAAATGCAAATTTTAGTTTAACAGTAATTGTCTTCTCTGCTTCATAAAATTATTGTGACCAAATGAAAGGTCTAGTCTTGGTTATGAGATACCATTTTATAGCACTCAAGCACTCATTACATTTTAGTAAAAGTGTTTATCTGTGGTCGTATCCAGCTTAGGAACAGTGTTCTGTATTCTCTCCTGTGTGTGTGTGTGTGTGTGTGTGTGTGTGTGTATTTGTATTGTGAGTGTATAGAATGGCTCCATAGGCCCTTAGTAAGCACTGGTTTTATTGACTGAATGAGGAATGCATGAAGAATATTATAGAAATGTACGATACTGGTGGTAGTGGCAGTAGGTCTGAGGACACTTGTGCTTCTCTGGCTTTTAATGGCTTTCCGATGTGATGGTTCAGCAACCTGGAGAATTTCTTATGCATTCTCTTGCCTAGCTTCCATGAGTAAATGTGATGTTAGATATGGGAAATAATTGTCATCATGCATCTACTTCTCTCAGACTGGTCTGCCCAGTCTTTTGTAATTATTATAGTAGACTTTTACCTCATCTTCTGGAAACAACAGTATCAGAGTAAAGAAGACTATTTTTATTTACTTTATCTCATACTTTTTTAACTTAACTTAAATTTTTCCTTTTTTTGTTTTTATTTTGAAATTCCTTCAGATATTAGAGCTAGTAAGTTTTTAACTTTTTAATATTCCTTCTATCTGGAAGTGAGATTGTTGCTGTCAGACTTCTGTAATAGGGCCAAGATGTTATTAGCCCTCTAAGTTGCTGAAGTAGCTGTGAGGGAGTACTGGTGCTTTGTGTTGTAGGAAAGGTTTACGTTATATGCCATACCTCAAGATTAATTTATCGTTAATAACTGCTTTCATCTTTGTAAGCGTATCAGATTAGAGTAAGTACATTTTGTTATTTAATATATGAAAATAATTTTGCTTTCAAATTAAAAATTTGCAAAAGTAGCATCATAAAGCTTGTGAAGTAAATTAAAAAGTAAATTAACTTGTTTCCTCACTGATGATAGAAACCTGAAAAAAAAAATTTTGGGGTAAAAATCCTTGACAAAGTTTTTGTTAGTAGAAGACTAATTAAATAAACTATGGGTCAACTGTGTAATTGGAATACTATATTGTAGAAAAGAATGAGGATGATCCCTGTTTTTACTGATGTGAAAAAACCTTTCAGTTATGTTAAAATAAAAAAGTGTATTAGAAGGGAAAAAATTAACGGTATATTTTATTTGCATTAACTTGCTGGAGAAACTAGAAGTATATAAAAACAACTAATAAAAGTAGTTACCTGAGAATTGGGGTGGGGGTAAGACTTAGGAGAAACAGGATGGCTAGAGAGAAGAGTAGGGATATACTTTTCACTGTCTTTTAATATATTTTTAAAAAATTATTGAGCACAATGGATCTTTTTAACTACTGAGAATAGAAAAAAATATTTAAAAAATAAAATTAAGTTTAAAATTGTATTTAAATAACAAAATTAAAATTAAGTTTAAAATTGTGTTTTCTAGATGAACCACAGTTTGTTGAGTGGGAGAGTGACAGTGACAGGGAAGATAGTAGTGAATACAATGAATTTGAAGACAGTGAGAGGGCTGTGGAAATATCAGACTGTGCTTCTTGTGCAAGCAGTCATTCTTTGACAAATGAAGAAAGGGCATCTGAGCTTCCTAAGGTAAGAATGAATTGTTTCAAGGTTTTTATTCTGTTTAGGACATTTGTTAATCATAGCCTTTTGGTGTTTTGTTTTTTACCCCTTTCGCAGGGATAACCACTTTGACTCTTAGTGGATTCTTTTTTTTCTTCATCTCCTTATCTCTAAATAACATGTTTGTAATGTACTTCTAAACATGGGTAAATAATGAATTATATTCTCACCATTCCTCACCACCTGCTACACTTTGACCTTTTTCCATCCCTCCATTCTCCTAGGACAGTTGTGTCATGGTTTGGTTAGATTAGTATTCAGCATTACGTAATTGTGAATAAATAATGTTTGTAACCAAGTCAAATATTAATTATGATTACTTTTCCTTCACTACTTTTCAAAATTTTCCTTGGGGTTAATTATTTTGGGGTTTTGTTTGTCTAGTTTTACTTATCATTAATAAAACTTTAATTTTTCACCATTGTTTAGCTCTCCTTTGAAAGATTTTTCAGACACAGCAGGCATTCTATCAGTTTTTTTTTCTTAGAGAACTCTTTCCCACAACCTCCTAGTGGTGTCCTTTGCTTTGTGGATGTTGTGAGCCTTAGGTCTCCCTTTACTCTCTTTTTGGAAATTCCCTTTACCTCTCCTATGTGGTGCAACTTTATCCTGGATTCCATGTCTTCCTTTTTCTTGGTTTTCTGTCTCATTTTGATTGAGCACATCTTCCAAGAGCTTCCAAGAAAGGGTTCGTGAAAGGTAATTTTTTGAAACTTGGGATGTCAGAAGATGCATTTATCACTTTTCATATGTGATTGAAAATTTGTATAGAATTTTGGTTGGAAATTTTCTCCAGATTTTTGAAGGCTTTATTGTCTTTTAGTTACAGAGTAAGCTGTCAAGAAGCCTGAAGGTAGTTTTACTCTTGATCTTTTAAGATTTTATCTTTATCACTTGTTTTAAGCAGTTTGGTTGTGATATGCCTAGGTGTGATTTTCTGCTTGGAGTTTGTTAAGCTTCTTGCATCTGTTGTGTGTCAGGGCCCCCCAAGCCCACTCCTAAGTTCAGTAATTCGCTAGGAAGACACTCAGAACTTAGCATACAGTCATATTCGTGACTATGATTTATTACAATGAAAAGATAACAAAGCAAAATGAGCAATCTTCCAAGAGTCTTTTTCCAGTGGAGTTATACAGGATATGCTTAACTGCTCCAGCAGTGAGTTTTGACAACACATGTGTTGTCTGCCGGGGAGCTTATTAGTCACTCAGTGCCCAGGGTTTTTATTGGGGGTAATGTAGGCACTCTCTGCCTAGTGTGTGAAACATTTCAGATTTCAAGAAGGAAAACTGCTATTCGGCACAAGCCATGTGGTTTGCACAGTTTTGGCTCGGGGAGCCACTCTGTATCATTTAGGGAATGGTGGTAACCCTCCTGAAATCTAGATTCCAAAGGTAGGCAAGGACCAACATTGCAAAGAGGGCTTCCTAAGGATACCTGTTTCAGGTATCTCTGCTATGTTAACAGATCTCTGCTATCTTAACTCTGTTCTTCCCATATGGGATTAAAGTTTTCATTTCATCACATTGGGGAAGTTTTTATTTTTATTCAGCACTCTTTTTTTTTTTTTTCTGACTCCCTTTTTCCTTTCCTTTGGGGACTCCAATTATATGTATGTTAATTAGGCTGCTTGAAGTTGTGTTATAGATCATTGGTGCTGTGTTCATTTTTTCCCCCCTCCGTTTTATTTTGAATGGGTTCTACTGCTACATCTTCAAGTTTAATAACCTTTTTTTCCCCCTGTGGTGTCTAATGCGCGGTTGATACTGTGTAGTCTATTTGTCATTTGTAAAAGTTTGATATGAATCTTTTTATATTCCATGTCTCTACTTAACATGATCATATTTTCTTTATGTTTTGATCTTAGAGTGTATTTATAATAGTTGTTTGAATGGCTTTTTCTGTAAATCTATCATCTGTGTCATTTTGGTTTGATTGATACTTCTCTTCATTATAGGTTGTATTTTTCTGCTTTGCATGCTGGGAAATTTTTGCGTGGATACAAACATTGTGAATTTTATGTTGTTGGGTGCTGGATTAAAAAAAAAAATTCTTTAAATAATTTGGAGCTTTGTTCTGAGGTGCGGATACTTGAAAACAGTTTTATCCCTTTGGATGTTGCTTTATTCTTTATTATTAGGTGGGTCTGGGGAAATGCTCAGTTTTATGTTCCACTAGTGAAGCAAGACCTTCCAGAATATTCTATGTAATACTTTGAATTATGGGTTTTCCCAATCTGGTTTTCAGGGACAGCTATTGTTTTCTGACACTGTGTAAGCATTGGGCACTGTCTAGTGCTTCTGGATGTTTTTTTTCTGGGTAGTTTCTTTACATGCACATGTTGGTTAGTACTCTGCTGAATACTTGAGGGGAATTGCTGGGGTTCTCTATGCAGCGTTGGCTTTTCTGGTACTCTGTCCTATGAACTCTAGTCTCCCTGGACTCTCAGTTATGTCTCTTCAACTCAGGGAGCCCACTGGACTTTACCTCAGTTCCCCACCTCTACTGTGTGGTTTGGAAATTTTCTCAAGAAAGTAACCTGGGGCAATTGTAGAGCTAAATTCTTTGTTTCCTGACTTTCAGGAATTAGCCTGATATCCAGTGTCTTGACAACCATTGTTTCATGTGTTTTGTCTGATTTCTTTTTTTGTTGTTGTTTCGTATGGAAGGATTAATCCACTCCCTGTTATTCCTTCTTGGCCACCTTCCTGATCTTGCCATGCAATCTAGCACATGAAAAGCTCACTATCATTAGTCATTAGGGAGATGCATATCAAAACTATAATTAGATACCACCTCGTTCACATTAGGATAGCTATGATCCATAGATGGAAATAAAAATTTGTTGAGAATGTGCATAAATTGGAATCCTTGTGTGTTGCTGGTGGGAATGTGAAATGGTGCAGCCACTATGGAAAACAGTTTGGCAGTTGAGCTTCAAAAATTAAACGTAGAATTACCATATGATTCAGCAATTGTACTTCTGGATATACTCAAAAGAATTGAAAGCAGGGACTCAAGCAGATATTTGTACATCTATGTTCATAGCAGCTTTATTCACAACGGCCAGATGGTGGAAACAACCCAAATGTCCAACAGATGAATGGATAAACAAAATATTTTTTGTGTGTATATACATGTATGTGCACATGTGCACACACACACACAAAATGGATTTTTACTCAGCCTTAAAAAGCAATGGAAATTCTGATACATGGTACTATAATGGATGAACCTTGAAAACATTATGCTAACTAAAATAAGCGAGACACAAAAGGACAAATGCTCTATCATTCCATTCATATGCAATACCTAGAACAGGTAAATTTATAGAGCCAGTAAGTAGAATAAAGGTTACCAGGGGCTGAAGAGTAAGGAGAGTTATTGCTAAAAAGTGTATAGAGTTTCTGTTTGGGATGATAAAAAAGTTACAGAAATGGATAGTGGTGGTGGTTGTACAACATTACGAATGCATTTAATTCCACTGAGGTGTACACCTAAAAATGGTTAACATGGTAAAATTTTTATGTGTATTTCTCCGCAATAAAAAATTTAAAAAGCTATAATATATATATTATAGAATATTTTTGTTATTAAAATTTATGTTTTTGAGGACTTCTTATTGTTGATAAGGTAAAAATGTTTATGAGAGGATACTAAATGAAAAAGGCAAAATACCAACCTGTACATGTACTAAAATCTCAACTCGGGTCCCAAAGGACCATTCTGAGTCCTGAGAGTGCTACCAAAACACCCATGGAACAATCATGTCTAACCAGAGCAGGAAGTGTTGTGTCTTAACCTAGAAGTTTCTGTTGATCTTTCATTATATGAACTGGACTAGCAGACCTTTACCTCTATAAACTTTTCAGTGTGGAGGAAAAGGCTTCTATGATAGCATGGTCTTAATTTCTTGTTGTTACATTGTACTAAAAACATGCTTCTTAAAATTTTTCTCAATATTTACTTATTGTGGTAGTTGCTTCAGTGGCTGAACTACCTGTTACTTTATGTTTCTGGCTTTTTAAAGCACTTTATTTCTATTGAGAAAGGTGGGATTCTTGTGCTTAGCTTCATATCACTGTTTTTTTGTCCTTATAATTTTCAAGTTTTATCCGGTATTTCATGAGCAGCTACTATATTGATAAGATAATAAAGCATTCAATAAAGTTAGCTTCAGGAATTCCCTTTTCTTGTTTTCAATAGAAAAAATAATGGATTTGTCCTTATCATTGATTATTGCCATCACTGTATTAAAAATTTGGTATTTTATTCCTAATTGTCAGAAACTTTAATTTTCTCACTAGGAAATATCAGTTTCTAAGGACTTTTAATTTGTTTCTTGGCTTAATTTTGGGGGAAATAGTCTGTGAACCAAGGATACATGAAAGCTGCTATAAATAATCACAACCGGAAGAAAGACTAATGCTGCATTGGGTGGAGATGTTGCGTGGTTGCCTGGGTTCACTAGCTGAGAAATTCTTACACACAGGTTTTGTAGTGCTTACAATTCAAATCCATGCCTTGTTAAAATTACAAATTATAGTATGACAGACTTTTCAGGGTAGCTCTTGAATAAAAAAATAGAGTTGTAAAAAGTGGATGGCAGGCTGGCCCGGTGGTTCAGGCGGTTAGAGCTCCATGCTCCTAACTCCAAAGGCTGCGGGTTCAATTCCCACATGGGCCAGTGGGCTGTCAACCACAAGGTTGCTGGTTCAACTCCTCGAGTCCTGCAAGGGATGGTGGGCTCCGCCCCCTGCAACTAAGATTGAATACGGCACCTTGAGCTGAGCTGCCGCTGAGCTCCCGAATGGCTCAGTTGGTTGGAGAGTGGGCTCTCAACCACAAGGTTGCCGGTTCGACTCCCACAAGGGATGGTGGAGTGGGCTGCGTCCCCTGCAACTAGCAGTGGCAACTGGACCTGGAGCTGAGCTGCTCCCTCCACAACTAAGACTGAAAGGACAACAACTTGACTTAGAAAAAAGTCCTGGAAGTACACACTGTTCCCCAATAAAGCCCTGCTCCTCTTCGCTAATAAAATCTTAAAACATAAAAAAGGCAATGGCAAGTATCCGTAGTTCTTTAAAATGTAAATAATGTATCGCTGGGTAGTAGGATTATTGGAGAAGGTTACTTTTTTATTTGTTATATTTCATAATTTTAAAATAAAACAAAGAAAAGCATAGTAGTCAATAGCTTTTACCTCAAAGGAGAAAAAAAGAACAAATCACATTGAACATATACTGGGCTTTATATTGCTTTATATGAATGTATTAGTATATTTGACCTGCTTTAACAAAATGCCTTAGACTGGGTGGCTTAAGCAACATAAATTTATTTCTCACAGTTCTGGAGGTTAGGAAGTCCCACAATCCAGGAGCCAGCAGATATGGTGTGAGGTGAGGGCCTGCTTTGCTGGTTCATAGGAGGCCCTCTTTTCACTGTGTCCTCATGTGATGCAAAGGGTGAGGGATCTCGCTGGAGCCTTTTCATAAGGGCAGTAATCCCACTCATGAGGTCTCCCTTCAAAGACCCAACCTCCAAATACTATCATATGTTAGGTTTTCACATATGAAATTTGGGGTAATTAGTTTTCAACATATGATTAGTTTCAACATTCAGTTGAGAGCAGTACGTTTTCCATTTGAACCTTAAAACAATTTTTGTGAAGTAGATGTCGTTATGCACAATGTTAAGACAAGTAGACAGTTAGAAAAGATATATTACTGTGAGCAAGTTAGTTATGTAGTAAACAAGGCAGCTATGATTGAAACCTTGCCGTAAAAGTATTCAGGTGTTGCTTAAATGCCTCAGAATCTACATTGATTGCTTTCTTATATTAGAAGCATACAAATGGGCAGAACTTTGACAGCTAGGTCATAGAAAAGAGAAAACATTTGCTTAATTTATTATTTAAAAAAATTCAAGACTTCTTCCATTCTAGTTCTTCATCAAGTACACCTGTTTGATTTCTCCAGGCAGACATTGAAAAGCATTCCTATAATAAAGGAAAGATTCTTTTGAACATGTGGTCTGTCTAATTACATGGTGTTCTCTATGGGTTTAACTACTACCTTCTTTTCTTTCTTTTCCTAATGTGTGAACAAAGATTCAATTTTCCTTATTTTCTTCTCAAGCTACATTCTCTTCCAGATACTGTTAAATCTTTTGCTAACCTAGTTGGTGTCCAGCTGCCTAAGGACGTTTTTTTGTGGATATCCTAAAATTACTGCAAATCTAAAGGGTCCCAAGCCATATCTTTTTGTTTTCTTCTAACCCAAGCTCATCCTCTTGGTGTGTTTTTGATCTTAGTTAATGGCTTTTTTCCCCCTACTGCCTAAACCTATTTCATTATCAGGTCATGCAGTTTTGGTCTCTAAACTACAACATCCCCACTACTTCTGTTCTAAATTGGGCGCTTTCACCTATTTTCTGTGTTATCTCCATTGTTTCATAACTGATTTCTTAGCTTAATACTTTTTATAAGGCTTATCGTAATAAAGATTATGACTTTATCACTTCTTGAAACACTTTTGATGGTTCCCCTTTGCGTGAAAGTCAAGGTCCACATGACTTTCACAGTTTAGTCTTAGGCCCTTAAATGAATGAGGCAGAGTATACACTGTACAATTCTATTTATAGAAAAATCTTGAAAATGCAAATGATTCTGTCGTGACAGGAAGCATGTCAGTGGTTCACGGGGGATGAGGATGGAGGGGGGCATAGATTACAGTGGCACATTAGGAAAATTCTGGGGGGTGAGAGAAATATTTAGTATCTTGATTATGGTAATCGTTTCACAGGAGTGTACACATGTCAAAACTGGTCAAATTGAATAAATATGCAGTTTAGTGTGCTTAAATTATACTTCAATAAAATTGATAAATTTTTTTGAGTATAAGAAAGATGTTGGTCTACATGTTTGTGAAATAATCCTTGTTAAAGGATGAAAAAGGATATAGAATAATTGTGTAGAAAAACGGAAAGAATATGTACTTATATGGACTAG
Source organism: Rhinolophus sinicus (assembly GCF_057876585.1). NCBI lineage: Eukaryota > Metazoa > Chordata > Mammalia > Chiroptera > Rhinolophidae > Rhinolophus > Rhinolophus sinicus. The sequence continues at coordinate 29,144,124 of NC_142507.1, read as the reverse complement.
CTCTGGAATGGTAGGTAACTGCTTTTACTGTATAACTTTGTATGCTATTTTGAACCAAGTACAATGCTTGCGTTACAAATGTTTTTTAAAAGGACACTTGCACTAAAATCCAGAATACATTGAGAACTTCTACAAACCAGTAAGGAAAAGACAAATAGCCCAGTTGAAAATCAGGTGAAGAATAGGAGAAGGAAACCCAAATGGCTAATAAGCATGTGAAAGATGCTCAGTCTCACTAGTAGTATGGGAGCTGCAAATTAAAAATGAGGTATCACAGGGGGTGGCCAGTTATCTCAGTTGGTTAGAGCATGGTGCTGGTAGCACCAAGGTTGCCGGTTCCATCCTCGCATGGGTCACTGTGAGCTGTGCCCTCCTTAAAAAAATAAAATAAAAAATGAGATATCACATAATTATCTGATAACCCCAAAAGAAAAATTGTAAGTCTGACAATGCCTAATGTGGGGATGTGGATCAGTAGGAATAGTTGCTGTTGGAATGTAGCTTGATATAGCAATTTTATAATTTGGTAAGTTCTAGTAAAGTTGAGTGTTCATACTTTTTTTTCCCCCCGTTCTTCCGCCCCCCCTCCCCCCCCACTGCCCGCCACTCCGGTTCAAGCTGTTGTTTCTCGGTTTAGATGGCTGCCAACCACGGCAGCACACAGCAGCCCATGGCAGCACACGGCAGCACACGGCCACTCACGCTGGCTGACAGCCACTCATGCTGGCCACCGGCTGCTCCTGGCAGCCCACTGCAGCCTGCGGCAGCTCAGGTTGACATCCGGCTGCCGTTGTTCACAATTTTAGCTACAGAGGGTGCAGCTCACTGACCATGTTGCAATCGAACCCGTGACCTGGGCGTTAGGATAACAGCTCTTCAACCACCTGAGCCACCGGGCCGGCCTGTGTTCATACTTTCTGACCCCACAGTTCTGCTCTTAGATAAATATCCTTGAGATTTTTTCAAATGTGGCTTATGGCCCTTTTTAGTGGGTGTTATAATTGATTCAATGACTTTAGAAACAGTAGTGAAATAAAATAGACTACATTAGAATGTATAGCAGTTATAAGGAGCAATTTTTTGTGAAATGTAATCTAAAGTTAGATTTATAGGTGTGTTGGATCACATGCAATGCATTTTTTTACTGTAGATTTTGACTGAAAAATTTTGAAGCCACTGCTCAGAGTATATATACAAGAATATTCATTGTAGCATTTTTTTACAAGAGAAAAAACTTTGGAAAGTAACTTAATCTTATGTGAACACACACAAATTGCATATTTATATATTAGAGAGCTATAAGTTTCAATCATGGATAATATTAAAGAAGTAAACCAGTTGGCCGAAGGATATGTACTGTTTGATATTGCATTACATGAAGTTTATAAACGTGCAAATCAGTAGTACATATTGATAATGGACAGCTTTGGAAAAGAGGAAGGTTTTCTCTACACACATTTTTCAAATTGCTTACATAATGCCAGTTTGCATTATCATTCCCTGTGGTGCAGTTGTGGAAATGTGCGTTCAGACCTGTTGCAAGGAACATAGTTGATTGATTGCCCTATCTGCCATGCATCAGGGTCCACCATTGTGTTTGTACTGGGGCCATGCTTTGCGTGGACTGGTGCCAACCACTGACTGCATATGCCAAGATGTGAGACACAATCACGCAGAACTGCTTCGGGGTGGGTGACTTTAAATCAAAGACTTACTATCAGCCTGGCTAATGGTAGATTTGCACTGCAATCTGAGACTCTTCCTGCCCAATCCTCTTTCCTTCTGCTTTCATAGTCATCAGACCTGCATTGTCTTAAAGCTCTCTTTGACACCTCCTTTCTCCCCTTTATCCTTTGCAGGTGCTTCCTCCAACAAATGTATAATATAATTGTCTTGACATCTCCTTCTCAGGAAACTCTAACTCATACACCTGCATACCCTCCTCCCAGGATCTTGTAGTCACATCAGCACTTCCTAATACTTATACCTAAAACCATTCTTTTCTGTTTATTTAATATTTCAAGTTGGTTGAAAGAAGTAAAATATGTGATGTGCAGTTTTTATAGACTGCCTCATTTCATAGTTTATTGTTTGCTTTGGAATTTCCATAGCATGCCCTGCGAACATCTGGTAGTGAAGTAGACAAGTGAGCTTGGGAAGGAATAGCAGCCTGTCAAGGGTTTATTATCAAGCAAGTTACCATTGTGGGCCCCTGGAGCTTAGTACTGCTGGGACACTCTGAGCCTCAGAATTATCCCACTAAAGGGGCAAGGAAGCAGGGATATTTATACACAGATCTCTTCATTCATTTGTTGAGGGCTGCTTCTTGGTGAAGTTGACAGATGGGAGTGTTTCCTAGTTCTTACAGACTACGCACAGGGGGGAAAATGGGTCCCAGCGGCCAGAAAAAGCTCTGAGTCAAAGAACTGGAGGTGCTGAAAGTTGTCAATAGGGCTAGCATCACTGAAGGCATATGGGAGGAGATGTGATAGGGTGTCGACAGTGTCAGCTGCAATGTCTAAGTGAGCCATATACATTGAATAACACTGGAAGGGAAAGTTTTATACCATAATTAGGAGTTTTGTACCAGTACTTGGCTCTCTAGGAACAAAACCTCCCTTATATAGCTAGTGAAGCTATTACTTTTTGCCTTTCATGCATGTTTGTAGAAATGGAACCTACATAGTGGGTGGATATGTCCTCTACTGGAGAGCTGTACTTGAATTCACTGGGAAGCATTGATTATAAGTCAGGTTTATCTTGAATCCCTTGCCCAGGGTGGAGGGAGGCATGTTATTTATGTAGGAAACAGTTTTGCCTGTAAACGTGTGGGGACAGAGTCCCAGAGAGCAGTTTCCAGGCTCTCGGCCTCACGTGGAAAGGTGCTGGCTTGGTTATTAGATTGGCCATCAGCTGTAATCAGATGGCCATCCGCTGTGGCTGGGTGGCCATCAGCTGTTACCAGTTAGCCATTAGGCACTAATATAACTGCCATGACTACACTGGCAAGGGGGTTGGTTGGTTGGGAGAGAAGTGGACGGTGGATTGCGGATCATGTTGATCCTACTTCCTGTGTCTCACCCGGTTGCCAGCGAGACGGGGGTGCAGGAAGACCCCCAGATTGGGGTACAGGCAGATGTTTGCTTTTGTGTCTCTACCAGCCTCCATCGAAAATAATAGTGGTATGACTCCCCTATCTATGGCTCCGTTGTTGTTCCTTTTTGGCCTCACCATATCCTGCATTCTTGTGCGGGGAGCGGGACCAGAGACCCTGCATTACACATGATTCCTGGAGTAGTTCTCTGGAGTAGAGTTCTACTCGTGCTATGTAAAAGCAACTGAACTCATAACAGTAGCAGCTAACATTATGAGTGTTCCTTGTTGTGGGACATTCTTTTAAGAGCTTTGCTACATACATTAGCTTATTTAAATCTCACAAGAACTCTGTGAGGTGGGACCTATTATTATCATCCTTAATTTCCAGGTGAGGATTCTGAGGCACAGAACGATTAAGTATTTGCTTATGCTTATAAAATAGTAAGTGACTGAGCCAGGATTCTAACTCAGATGCTCTGGCTTCTGATCTGTGGTCCTGGCCATTTTGTTCTAGTGCCTATAATAGTGATAGCTATAATAACATTAATAACACAGTAACCCTGAGTTCTTATTTTGTCAGATACTTTGCTAAGTGCTGATCATATGAAGTAGATGTTATTATTTAACCCCATTTTACAGATGAGGAAATGGAGACACAGCTAGTAAATGACATTTGATTCTAACTCATGTTGTCTGTCTGATCCCATAGTCTCTTAATTACTTATGTTGTATTCCTTGGAATATAGCTTAACTACATACTCAACTACTTGGAAGAAAACCATGATAGAAATCAAAGACCATAGCAATAAATTGTCTTTGTAATGTTGTCTTTTAGGACATTTAACAAATGTAGTTGATTACTGATGTGATTTTCCATATTGTTTGGTATTGCTGCCTGGGTTTTCACAATTTATTTTATCAGTGTCTTCCAAAATCTATTTCTGTAGAGGGCAGCAGAGACACAGCAGTGAGTTCCCTGTATAACCTTCATTTTTCAGGAAGTGCGAAGGAAATTAGATTTAGGTGAGCTTTGTTACGTAATTTTCATGTACTTTATGTAGTGACTGCTATGCATATACAGGGAAATAGATGTAAGATGTAATAAATATCAGATAACCTAGTGAGGTTCAGGCTTTTGTTGAAAGTGTGCAAATAAAGCTGGTTGGCACAAATTAAAGATCTGAAAGTAGTTCATGTAGTTTTAAAGAAAAAGCAAATGTAGTTTTCAAATTTGAAATATGGATCCATTGTTATAAAATAAATGTTTTCTTTGCACTCTTAACAATAGGGGCAGAATAAATGACTCAGTATCTCATAGAAGATGGAATAAAAAAAAGTTTTAACAAAATAAGAATAAATATAATTTTGTATTCTTACATGGGAAGATGATATAAGTCTTTAGAAAGTGATCTGGCAACCTTTGCAAGTAATTCTAAATGTAATGAGCATATGTGTAGTTCTGTCTTTGTTTATTTTTATTTGTTTATAAATTTGTGTTTCACTTTTAATGGTGAATTAGAAAAAAATTATGTAACTAAATATGTACTAGTTGTTAATATCTAAGAACTGCCCATTGTGTAGTCAAGATATGGAAACAACTGAAATGCCCATCAATAGACAATTGGATAAAGAAATTGTGGTACATTTATATAATGGACTATTACTCCACCATGAAAAACAATGAAATTTGCAACAACATGTATGGACCTAGAGGATATTATGCTAAATGAAATAAGTCAGACTGAGAAAGAGATACCATATGACCTCACTTATATATGGAATCTAAAGAACAGAATAAATTAACAAACAAAATAGAAATAGACTCATATATTAAAAAAAACTGATGGTTGCTAGATGGGAGAGGGTTTGGAGAGATGGATGAGAAAGGTGAAGGGATTCGAAGTACAAATTAGTAGTCACAAAATAGTCATGGGATGTGAAATACAGTATGGGGAATATAGTCAATGTTGTAAAAACTATGTATGGTGTTAGATGGATACTAGACTTATACAGGGGATCACTTCATAAATTATATAAATGCCTAACCATTGCACTGTACACTTGAAACTAATATAGTACTGAATGTGAACTATAATTACAAAAATATATATATAGTCATGGGATGTAAAGTACAACACAGGGAATATAGTCAATGTTATTGTAATAGCTCTGTATGGTGTCAGGTAGATAATAGATTTGTTGGCATTATCACTTTGTGAAATGTGTAAATGTCTAATCATTATGTTGTTTCATATACCTGAAACTAAAAACAAATAAAAACAAACAAAACAACTGTCCATGTTGTTTAAAAGAATGTCCATGAAAAGAATTTGGAGAGTGAGTATAGCCAAATTAACTGCCTGTTAAGCAAAAGTAAATACTTTTCAGAAAAGCATAATAGAATCCAGAGTTTAAAATATATCATTCACAGTGTTCAGGTTACAATCCACATTTATTACACACACACACACACACACACACACACACACACACACACAGGAAAAAGTGACCGATACTTAAGTGAAAAAGCAATTAATTGAGACGGGGCCTGATATGACTTATACTAGAATTAGCAGGTGTTTGTAACTCTGTTCAGGGACATAAAGGAAAATATGTACACAATGAATGCAGAGACAAAAAACTCAACAGAAAAATAGATGCTAGAAAACAAAGCCAAATAATTCTGTAATTAAATCTATAATGCATATATATATATATATATATATATATATATATATATATATATTTGAAGGAATTTATGATAATCAAAAGCGCACATTTTACAAATGCTCTCCAAATGTAATTATGTTTATATAAAAAACTGACACAATTTAATGCTTGTATAGGGAAGACCTGAGTTTTTAGTCCTGCTTTGTGTTTGATTATATTTTAAAGATTTTATTATAGAAATGTTGCATTCTAGAAAAAATCCATATTTCAGTGTGTTCCTATGGTAAAAAAAGAAAGGCTCTTAGAGGTTGTTTTGAGGAGTATGTATGTTTTGTCATTTTATATTATAATTTGTGTATATATACATATATATGATCTGTGTTCTTGATCCCCTACTTTTACAACACATTAGCTATTTTGGCTTTTATTCTATATGAAATTGAGTATGTATTGATGTCATTTGCCATATCTATTTCAGATTTTACATTCTTATTTTTTTAACATCTCCCTTAATTGACTAAACTTTATAACTTGAGATACCAGTACAGAGGCTTTGTCAATTTTTCTTAGTATAAATCCTCCACTTACTTCACTGTCACCCTGTCATCCACTTCCCCTTTATTCCCCTCTTTCTTCTCCTTTTTTTCATTTCCCAAATACTTGTTTTCTGATATAAGAAGGAGTAAAACAGGAAAAGGTTTACTGTAGAAAGTATTGTTACAACTATGTAATATTAAAAAGTAATGATAGAAGTCATTACAAGACTTTTATAGTCCTCTAATTTTCTAATTTTAAAAATGATTCTTCAGAGATCTTTCAGTAATGACAATCACATGTGTCAGACTACCTTTCTTACAAATAACAATGACAAATTTGGACAATATATAATATATTAAATGTATTTATATAAAAATATATAGAAGGACAAATAGCAGGAAGAAATTGGAAGGATGTTGACATTTGGAAGATGAGAACGCCACAAGGTGAGTTTTTAATTTTTTACAGCTTTCGACTCAGGGCAGGCCCCCATCAATGTTGCATAAGGTGACTAAAACTTGGGTAGTAATCACAGCACAGAGTTTGGGGTAGCTGTAGGTGCTGGAAAGCTAGAGAGTATAAAGTAGAGCCTCACAGAAGAAGGTGCCCCAAATTTTGCATATAAATCTTACAGGCTGAAAAAAACTAAACAGATTGCAATTGCTGTTCACCACAGGAAAAGAATTTGGAGAGTGAGTATAGCCAAATTAACTGCCTATTAAGCAAAAGTAAATACTTTTCAGAAGAGCATAATAGAATCCAGAGTTTAAAATATATCATTCACAGTGTTCAGGTTACAATCCACATTTATTACACACACACACACACACACACACACACACACACACAGAAAAAAGTGACCGATACTTAAGTGAAAAAGCAATTAATTGAGACGGGGCCTGATATGACTTATACTAGAATTAGCAGGTGTTTGTAACTCTGTTCAGGGACATAAAGGAAAATATGTACACAATGAATGCAGAGACAAAAAACTCAACAGAAAAATAGATGCTAGAAAACAAAACCAAATAATTCTGTAATTAAATCTATAATACATGAAATAAAAATGCATTAGATGGGATTATAGAAGATATGGAAAAGATAAGAGTCAGTGAACTGGATAGATCAGTAGAAATTATTCAATCTGAGAAAGTAAAAGAGATTTTAAGAAAATGAAGCTAGCCTCAATGACTGGTAGAATATCAAAAGGTCCAGCACCACATGTTTAATGGAGTCCTAGAAGTATATGAGAGGAGTGGCTGAAATTTCCCCCAAATTGGTAAAATGTGTAAATTTACACATTTAACAAGCTCAGTGAACTCCAAACACGATAAATACAAGAAAGTCACACTCAGGCACGTCATAGTCAAGCTGTTGAAAATGATAGTTAAAGAAAAAAATCTTGAAAGCACCCTTAAACCCTTAAAAATGATACAACAATAACAAATGATAGCTGACTATTTATTAGCAACTGCAGGCCAGCAGGCTTTAGAACCCCTTTAAAGTGCTGTAGAAACAAAAGTCAACCCAAATTCAAGTTGGTGAAAATGTCCTTTAAGAATGAAGGCAATATAAAGACATTTTCAGATAAACAAAAATTGTAAGATACTAATGCAGCAGATCTGTACTACAACAAATGCAAAAGGAAGTTCTTTAGGCTGAAGGGAAGTGATGAAAATTAAGATCTTCAGAAATGAAATGAAGAGCACTGTAATTGGTAAATATATGGATAAATAAAAAAGTCCCCCTATTAAAAAAAATGAATCCTGGCAGTTTAAAGGAAAAATTATAACATGATGTGGCATTTATAGTATATATAGATGTAATATGGCAGCTGCAGAATAAGGGATGGGGCTAGGTAGATGAAATTATGTGTTTTACTAGGTTCTCATGTTATGTGAAGTGGTATAATATTAGCTCTAAGTCCACTATGAAAAGTTAAAGATGTGTATTATAATTCTTAGAGCAAATACTAACAAAGAAAATACAAAGAGGTATAGCTAAAAAAGTAAAACAGAATTTTAAACTATATTCAGAGAACTTAACAGAAGGTGTAAAGGGATGAACAGGTATATAAACAGATGGAATGCAAAGAAATTAAATGTCAAAATTACAGACCTAGATTAACCGTATCAACAATTACATTAAGTGAAAATAGATTAAATGTTTATTTAAAAGAGATTGATACATTGGTAAAATGCAAGACCTCCCTATCAGCACCAGAGATGCGTTTTAAATATAATGACACAGATAAATTGAAAGTAAGTGCATGGGAAAAAATATAGCATACAAATAGTATTACAGCTGGAATGGTTATATTTATATTAGATAAAATAGATTTCCAACAGTATTGGAGATAAGGACATTTCATAGTGATAAAACTAATCAGGAAGCCATGTATCATATATCGTGTTTCCCCAAAAATAAGACCTAGCCAAACAATCAGCTTTAATGCGTTTTTTTGGAGCAAAAATTAATATAAGACCTGGTCTTACTTTACTATAAGACCGGGTATAATATAATTATAATATATAACATAATATAATATAATATAATATAATATATAATATAGTATAATGTAATATACCGGGAGTTATATTAATTTTTGCTCCAAAAGACGCATTAGAGCTGATTGTTCGGCTAGGTCTTATTTTTTGGGAAACACGGTAGGAGTTTGGACAGTTAAGTTTGTGAACTCATCCTAGAAAAAGTGCTACATACCTCATTGCTGAGTATCACTATGGTCACCTTCTAAATACTCCCCTAAGGAAACTATGCACTGACGCCAGTGCCTAGTCCATTCTTCAAAGCAATTTTAGAATTCTTTTTCTGGAATGGCCATCAGAGCTGTCGTTGTATTACCCTTGATGTCCTGAATGTCTTCAAAATGTCTTCCTTTCAATATTTCCTTTATCTTTGGGTAAAGAAGGAAGTCATTGGGGGCTAGATCAGGTGAGTAGGGAGGCTGTTCTAATACAGTTATTTGTTTACTGGCTAAAAAATTTCCTCACAGACAGGGCTGTGTGAGCTGATACATTGCAAGAGCCATGAATTGTTGGCAAAAAGTTCAGGACGTCTAACTTTTTCACGCAGCTTTTTCAGCACTTCCAAATAGTAAACTTGGTTAACTGTCCAGTTGGTACAAATTCCTAATGAATAATCCCTCTGCTATCAAAAAGAAAGTTAGCAACATCATTGCAACAGGTTCGTGAACTTAATTGTCAGACCTTGTGAGTTTGTATGTATTTAGATCTACAGTCATAGGTAGACATTTTAACACCATTCTGTCTATAACTTAGCAAATCTAGACAAAAAAATCATTTCGACCATAGAAGATCTGAAAAACACTTATCAACCACCTTAATTTAATTGACATTTGTAGAACATCACATGCAACTAGGATACAATAGAAGGCACATTTTATTTAAGTGCACATGATATGCATACCAAGATGAATCATATTTTTGACCATAAAACATGTCTCAATAAACTTCAAAAGATTGAAATCCTAAAGAGTATATTCTCTAACCACGATGGAGTTCAAAGTAAAATCAGTAATAAGATATCCAGGAAAAATCCAAACATTTGGAAATTAAGCAATTAAATAATTCTTTCTACTTGATCTGTAGATTTAATGCAGTTGAAATCATTATGTGTTTTTTACAGGCATTAAAAAAAAAGGTATGACAATCCTTGTTTTATTAACTTAAGTAATTCTAAGCTTCCATTAATTGCAAAAGAACAGATTCAAATTTGTAATAAGGATATTTCTATTTCAAGTGATAGGAACTCCACTTGATACAGCTTTTTTAAAAAATTGAGGTACAATTAATTGACATATACATTTTTAGTTTGATATTGTTTCACTTGTTTAATTTTCACGTTTATTGCCTTTACTTTTGCATTTAGATCCAAAATCTATAGCCAAGACTGAAGTAAGCAGCTTATCACCTAAGCTTTCTTCTAGGGATTTTATGGTTTCAGGTCTTACATTCAAGTTAATCCATTTTGAGTTGATTTTTGTGCATAGTGTAAGATAGGCTAGTTTCATTCTTGGGCATGTGGCTGTCAAGTTTTCCCAACACCGTTTATTGAAGAGAGTGTCCTGTCTTCATTTTGTATTCTTGGCTCCTTTGTCATAAATTAATTGACCATATACATATGTAGGGGTTTATTTCTGGGCTCTATTCCATTTTATTGATGTATGTGTCTATTTTTAAGCTAATACCATACTGTTTTGATTACTATAGCTTTGTAATGTATGAAATTAGGCAGCGTGATGCGTACAGCTTTGTTCCTCTTTCTCAAGATTGCTTTGGCTATTTGGGGTATTTTGTGGTTCTCTACAAATTTTAGGATCATTTGTTCTACTTCTGTGAAAAATGCCATTGTAGTTCTGATAGGGATTGCATTGAATTTGTAGACTATTAATTCAACCAATCCATTAGAATGGAATATCTTTCCATTTATTTGTTTCTTCTTCATTTCTTTCATCAATGTCTTGTTATAGTTTTCAGTGCACAAGGTTAAATTTATTCCTAGATATTTTATTTTTTTTGATACATGCATAACTGAGATTTCACTTATTTTCTTTTATTCATTTCTTGCCACTTTGATGTTTGTTATTTCCTTTCTTCAACTAACTTTGGGCTTCTTTTCCCCCCGTGGGGGTAAAGTTAAGTTGTTCATTTGAGATTTTTCTTATTTCTTGAGGTAGGAATTTATCATTATGAACTTTATCTTAGAACTGCTTTTGTTGCATCACATAAATGTTGTATATCCATTTTCATTTGTGAAAAGGTAATTTTTTGATTTTGCTTTCGATTTGTTCATTGACCCATTGGTTGCTCAGTGGCATGTTGTTTAATGTCCAGATATTTGTGAATTTTCCAGTTTTGTACTTGTAATTTATTTCTAGTTTCATATCATTGTGGTTGGAAAAGATGGTTGATACTATTTCCGTGTTCTTAAATTTAGTAAGACTTGCTTTGTGGCCTTGTAACATATAATTTGTCCTGGAGAATATTCCATGAACACTTGAAAAGAATGTATGTTCTGCTGCTGTTGGATGGAATGTTCTGTAGGTATCTGTTTCGTTTATGTGATCTCACATGTCATTTGAGACCAATGTTTCCTTACTGATTTTCTGTCTGATTGATCTATCCATGATGAAAATGGGGTATTGCTGTCTGTTTCTCCTTTTAGCTCTGTTAATATTTCCTTTATATATTTAGGTACTCCTGTTGGGTGTATAAATATTTATAAATGTTACATCGTCATGTGGATTGATCTGTTTTTTATCATTATGTAATGCTTTTTTGTCTCTTATTACAGTCTTTGTTTAAAAGTCTGTTTTGTCTGGTATAAATATAGCTACTTTAGCTTTCTTTGGGTCTTCATTTATATGGAATATCCTTTTCTATCCCTTCACTTTCAGTCTGTGCATATCTTTTATCTAACGTGAGTGTCTTGTAGATAGCGTATAGATGGGTGTTTTTTTATCCATTTAACTTTCTTAATCCATTTAGTTTTATCATCTATGTCTTTTTTGATTGAATCATTTAATCTGTTTATTTACATTAAAGTAATTATTGATAGATACGTACTTACTGCCATTTTTTAAATTGTTTTCAGGCTGTTTTGTAGTTCCTTTGTACCTTTCTTCTCTTGCTGTCTTCCTTTATGGTTTGATGACTTTTTCTAGTGGTATGCTTAGATTCCTTTCTCATTATCTTTTGTGTGTTTACTATAGATTTCTGTTTGTGGTTACCGTGAGGCTTACACATAAAAACCTCTTATCATAAAAGAGTGGTTTAAGTTGACAGCAACCTAAGTTTGAACATATTCTGAAGTGCTACAATTTTAATCTGACTCCTGCCATTTCTTGTTTTCTTTTTAATTTTTAATCATTATTTTTTAAAGTGGTGATAGAATAGTCTATTAGAAGACATATTACACTCCAAAGAAATAGAAGCGGACTTGAGCAACAGAGAATGGCTCAAGAGCTATTATTAGAAGAGAAAGTACACTCCAAAGGGTTTGGAGCAGGCCCCGAGTAAAGGCAAGGCTCAAGAGACTCAAAAGGGCTGTTTTATGTTTTTGATGTCACATTTTACATCTTATTTTATGTATCCCTTGACTAATTATTATAGTTAAAGATATTTTTACTGTTGTCTTTTAACCTTTATATTAACTGTAGATTTGATTAATCCACCACCTTTATTACATATTTACCTTTTTACTGGTGAGATTTATACTTTCATGTGTTTTCTTGTTACTAATCACTTTCTTTTCAGCTTAAAGAAATCCCATTAATGTTTCTTGTGAGACTGGTTTAGTGGTGATAAATTTCTTTAGCTTTTGTTTGTTTGGAAAACTTGTTGTCTCTACTTCATGTCTGAATAACTTTGCTGGGTAGAGTATACTTGGTTGGAACTTTTTTCTTTCAGCACTTCAAATATATTTTGCTACTCCCTTCTTGCCTGCAAAGTTTCTGCTGAAAAATATACTGATTATCTTATGGGGGTTACCTTATATGTAACAATTTGTTTTTCTCTGGATGCTTTTAATATTCGTTGTCTTTAACTTTTGACATTTTAGTTATAATGTGTCTTGGCGTGGGTCTCTGGTTTTGTCCTATTTGTAACTCTCTGGGCTTCCTGAATCTGGATGTCTGTTTCCTTCCCCAGATTTTAGGGTAGTATTCATCCATTATTTCTTCATAAGTGTTATGCCCCTTTCTTTTTCTCTCTTCTACTTCTGGGACTCCTATATTGTGGATGTTAGTCTGCTTGATGTTGTCCCTTAAGGCTATCTTTTATTTTTGTCATCCTTTTTTTCTTTTGCTGCTCTGATTAGGAGAGTTCCAATGTCCTGTCTTCAAGTTCACTGACCCTTTCTGCTGCTTTATCTAGTCTGATGTTGAACGCCTCTGGTGTATTTTTCATTTCAGTTATTGTATTCTTTGGATCTGTGTCTTCTATTTGTACTTTATTGTATTTTCCAACTCTTTTTTGAAGTTCTCATTGTGTTGGTTCATTCTTCTCCCAAGTTTGGTGAGCATCTTTATGACCATTTCTTTGAACTCTTTGTCAGGTAAATTACTCATCTCTGTTTCATTAGGCTTTTTTTCTGAGGTGTTATTTTGTTCTTTCGTTTGGAACATATTAGTATATTTCCTCATTTTCTTGACTGTACTTCTATGTATTAAATGAAACAGCCACCTCTCAAGGCTTGAAAAAGTGGCCTCGTGTAGGAGATGAATCTTTTTGTTGAACTGTGACCTAATTTGTGGTTGTCCCTCGAACCTTTATGACTGTCCTAGCAGCCTCTTTTATTTGCAGTAGTTCCCAGTTGTTGAGGGTGTGCCATGACCTGTCATTGTCCCAAATTTGGAGAGCTCAGTACCTGCGTTCAGGCTGATTGGAAGCCACATTCTTAGTAGCTTCAAAAATATGGAAATATATACAGCTGTCTGGAGGTGTCCGTTGGGTGACAGTTGCAAAAATCAGGACTCTAGACTAGTTTATAAGCTTGATTCTGGGAGATGCTGGCAAGCTGTAGCAAGTCAGAGAGGGTGCAATAATGGCATCTGCCTGCATGTGTTCCCTGAGAGTAGTTCCATAGCCTTTAGATGTTTGCCAAACCTGAAGTCTACTTATCAGGCTGGAGCAAATAGGCCTCTTTCACAGAGGCTGAAGGTGTGTCAGTCTGTTGTCTGTGCAGTGCTCTGGGGGTGGTAGTCTGCTAGTAATTGTCTCTCTAATTGTTACAGTCCCGTGGACCCAGGAACTCAAGCCCCCCTGGCTGCCAGAGCCAGGAGGTCAATGTACTTTCCTTGGGTCACCGCCACAAAAACTAGGACACCAGATGTGTGTAAAAACTCCCCTCTGGGAGAACTGGTGCTGTACAGTGTGGCAGAGGGAGAAGGCAAATATGGCACCCTCTGAGGAACAAGAAAAACCACTGTGCCTCCTGGCTTTAGCAAGGCAGAGGGAGAGTACAAAAATGGCGCCTGACAATTGAAGGGTAAAGATGGCACTGTCTAGAGTTCAAAAAAAGAAACTCTCCTGCTGGCTTTAGTAAGGTAGAGGGGGAGTGCAAAAATGGCACCCACCAATGTCTCCATCCCCGGAGAGTATCTCAAGAGGCCTATTCCCCTCAGACTTATGCTTTAAGATTAGCATATGAATCTCTTTGAGACAAAATCTGGGTGTTTTTCAAACAGCTTCTTCTGTGCTGGGCCTTGGGGTGAGTGAGTTTGCACATGAGCCCTTTAAGACGTGTTTCTCATTTTGCTACTGACCTTTGGGTCTTGTGTATGTATGCCATGTGAGTTTTCAAAGCCAGATATTTTGGGGACTCGTCTCGCAGATGCAGGTCTTAACACGTTGCGTACGGATCACGAGAATCTTCGTTTTTTCTGAGCCATGCGTTAAGGACGGATGACAAGAATTTCAAAAGATTGGGCAGAGAGCAGTGAGAGGCCAAGACAGGGAGGTGAGACGAGTGGCGATAGGGAACCAGCTGTGAAAGTGCCTACGCAGCGGGCCCCCAAGGAAGACAATCCGGCCAGGCTCTCGGGAGATTTGGCCATGCATCATCTGGAGCCCATAGTGGGAAGAGGAAAGAAAAAAATATCACACACGGGTGTGTAAAGTGTGCGCATCAAAAAAAGTGAGAAGTGAAACTCGGTACATATGCAATTTTTGCCGTGTCCCATTGCACAAAGGAAGCTGCTTTCTGCAGTATCACACCAGAAGGGATTACTAACATTGTAGGTGAGTAAATCCTAAAAAATTCCATAGAAAAATAATAAATGACATAGAAGCATTTACGCTTTAAAGAGAAGAGTGCATTTTAAAGTAGTTTCTTTTAAAAACCTGCCGGAACAGAGGGGTATGAGGGATTTAAACCCCGCCGTACGCAATGTGTTTAAAGTTGCGGTGCTTTGTATTGGATACATACCCTTCATTCCTAAAGGAAAAGCTCCAAGTTTGTGAGTTCCCTTCCGACTGTAGGTTGCTGCTACACCCAGGGGGTGAAGTTTATGGAGAGATTGTGTCTCAGCCTCTCCTTCGTGCCTCAATGTGGTGAGATCATTGTGTTCGCAGGCTTTTTCTCTCTTGGTAGAAGTTAACAAGCTAATTATATAATTCATATGGAAATACAAAGGATCTAGGTTTTATAAAGCAATCTTGAAGAATTACAGAGTGAATACTTACACTACCTGACTTCAAGATTTACTCTAATACTATAGTAACTAAATTTGTGATTTTGACTTAAAGATGTACAGGTAGTTCAATGGAGTAGAAGAGAGAGCTGAGAAATTCTTTTTGACAAAGAAAGCAATCCAATGGGGGAAATGAAAAGCTTTTAACCAAATAGTACTGGAACTGGGTATAGTAAAACCATAAAGCTTCTAGAATAAAAAAGTAGAGAATAGGCAAAGCGTTCTTTGACAAGATACAAAAAGCAGTAAGTGTACATAAATACTGTAAATTAAATTTCATCAGAATAAAAATAACTTCTCATCAAAAGACACCATTACAAGATAGAGAAAATAATAGCAAAACATATATCTGTTAAGGACTTGTATCCAGACTCTATAGAGAACCCCTATGACAATAAAAGGACAATTCAATTAATTGGAGAAGGATTAGAACAGACACTTCATAAATGATGCTATACGAATGGCCAGTGAGCACATTTTACTTCAACATATGAATTTTGGGAGAATACATTTCAACTGATAACAGTAGTATAAAGAAAAATTCAAAAATTAAATGGAGAACTGATTTTCTTTAGGAAGAAAATGAGTTTTCTTTTAGAGTATTAAATAGAAAATACACAGTGCATAATTGATGTCACTTGGAATTTGGGAGAGAACATAGGGTTGGATGCTGATTTGGAGAGCAGTTGTTTAGAAGTGCTATATGGAAATTAAAGTAACAAAAGGATTATGTTTTCTCTTTAATCTGAATCTACATTTCTTGGGAAGAAGAAAAAGTATAAATATTGTGAAAATTCCTAGGAAGTATGAAGAAACAAGCCCACAGGAGAAATTAAAAGAATAAAATTTATTTCTCATGAATTTATTTCAAAGTTTGGTCACAGTTTATTTATTCTTTTTAAATGCCCCCAAATCGTTTAAAACATTAATTATAATGAAAATAGTTTCAGATTATAAATATTTTGGAGACATTTTACCTCAAATAGACTGCTGATCCAACTTTTTGAGTTCCAAAGCCATAGAGACATCTTATGGTGCTCCAGAAAAGCTTTCCTTTTTTTTCTTCCCTGGCTGCTGTAGGTAGGTACAACAGCTGTGACATAGGTAGGCATCTGGGATTTGTGCTCTTTTCCTTAAAAGTGGAGGACTCTTCTAGTCTTGGGTCCCCTGATATCATGATGTCAGAAAACTGTGTCCTCTTTCTGTATTTTCCCAAATGCCTCTGAGACATCTGGGTTGTTGAACTTTTCATGGCTTTCACCTCTATTTCATAAGTTATCCAAGGAGAAGAAAAATGGGCACCTAATAGAATTAAAGTTGATAATAAGATGATGGTCAGACAACTTTATAATCTCTCTCTCTTTTTTTTTTTTTTTTTTTACTGTTTCTGTATCTTCTCACGAAAGAATCAAACCTGTATCCGCAGTTTCTTTTATATAATAGCAAAAAGTGCGACTGTGAGCTTTCCATATGATTGAATGAATATACCTTTTTTCCAGTGGTCAGCATTTAAATACACATTTAAGAACTGGTCCTAGGTTCACCACTTATAGTCTAAGAAAGACTAATATAGCTGACAGTTTATCTTAAGGACAATCACATTATGGATTTTCTTTTCCTAAATATTCTAGAATTTTCAGGCATTGCCTCCTAGTGTTCTGTTACCAAGACTATACTTTAAAACTAGTCCCTTCCAGAGAGAACTGGAGAAACTGATTGCTGAGGAGAGTTTAAGCAGGAGCTGACAAGAAGTTACAGAGTTAAAGAAAGTCAGGGCAGAAGGAGTAGAAGTGATCATTAGTAAAATATGGCTAATGCCACTTTCTAAATTTGAAATTATTATTCTATTTTTTCAAGTCTTTTCAAGAAACCTAGGTGTGCCCCATTCATTCAGAAAGTCCTCTGATGTCATATCCCTTAGTCTGAACTACAAGGCAATAGTTTTATTTCTAATGTTTTGCACTTAAACCATATAACTGGTACTGAAACCATATAACTGAAAACTGTTCTTTTATAATCTTCCACTTTCAGTGGCTAGCACTCCAATTGCTACTCATTTTCTTTAAAAGATAACTAAAATAATACTGGGGTCAATGAGATGCTTACATTTGTGTCAAGTAAAAGTATGTTATTTAACATACCAAAATGATACATAAATATACAAAATTATAGTAGTACTTTAATTATTAAAGTTGCTTATCTCACCAAGGAGTACAGGGTACTAGCCATAAGTAGCAGTCAGTTAAGGAAGAAGACTAGTTTGAGAAATTATCTATTCCTTTTTTATTATATTTTTAAATTGTCTTTTTGGATTATACATTTTATTTATTTTTAATAATTTTTTATTTTTCAATTAGAGTTGACATACAATATTAGTTTCAGGTGTACAACATAGTGATTAGACATTTATATAACTTACAAGATGATCTAGTACTCATCTAACACCATACATAATTATTAGAATATTATTGATGATATTCTTTATGCTATACTTTACATCCCCATAACGTTTTTGTAAGTACCAATTTGTACTTAATCTCTTCCCCCTTTTCACCCATTTCCCCCGCCCCCAACCGCCCTTCCATCTAGCAACCCTCAAAATGTTCTCTATATCTATGAGTTTGTTTCTGTTTTGTTTGTTAATTTATTTTGTTTAGGTTCCACATATAAGTGAAATCACGTGGCATTTATCTTTCTGACTTACTTCACTCAGCATAGTACCCTCTAGGTCCATTCATGTTGTTGCAGATGGCAAGATTTCATTCCTTTTTATGGCTGAGTGTAATATTCCATTGTATATATATATATATATATATATATATATATATCACTTCTTCTTTCCCCATTCATCCATTGATGTACACCCAGGTTGCCTCCATGTCTTGGCTATTGTAAATAATGCAGCAATGAACACGTGGATGCACACGTTCCCTCGAAGTAGCATTCAGATAAATACCCGGAAGTGGGATCACTGGGGTCTTCTTTGTCTGTTATAGCCTTTGTTTTAAAGTCTGTTTTGTCTGGTATAAACATTGCTACCCCAGCTTTTTTGTTTTTTTGTTTTTTTGTTTCCATTTTCATGAAGTAATGTTTCCATCCCTTTACTTTCAGTCTGTTTGTGTCCTTCACACAGCAAGTGAATCGCTTGCAGGCAGCGTATATAAGGGTCTTGTTTTTTTTAATCCATTCAGCCCTCCCATGTCTTTTGATTGGAGCATTTAATCCATTTATATTGAAAGTAATTGTTGATAGATATGTAGTTACTGCCATTTTATTATTCATATTTTCTATCTTTTTTTTTCCTTCTTAAAGAAGTCCCTCTAACATTTCTTGTAATACTGTGTTAGTGCTGATAAACTCCTTTAAATTTTTTCTTATCTGGGAAGCTCTTTGTCCTTCATTCTAAATGATAGCTCTGTTGGGTAGAGTAATCTTGGTTGTAGGTTCTTGCTTTTCTCTGTTGAGAAATCAGCTGATAGTCTTATGGGAGTGCCTTTGTAGGTAACTAACTGCATTTCTTTTGTTGCCTTGAAGATTCTGTTTGTCTTTAACCTTTGGCATTTTAATTATGTGTCTTGGTGTGGACCTGTTTGGGTTCATCTTGTTTGGGACTCTGCTTCCTGGATTTGTATGTCTATGTCCTTCAGCAGGTTAGGGAAGTTTTCAGTCATTATTTCCTTAAATAGGTTTTCAATCCCTTGCTCTATCCCTTCTGCTTGTGGTAACCCTATAATGCAAATGTTGTTATGCTTGATGTTGTTTAAGAGATTTCTTAAAAAGTATCATCATTTTATTTATTTATTTATTTTCTTTTTGCTTTTCTGATTATTTTCCTCTGTCTTATTTTCCAAATTGCTGGTTCCATCCTCTGCTTCATGTAATCTGCTGTCGAATCCCTCTAATGTAATCTTCATTTCAGTTATTGTATTCCTCATTTGCTTACTGGTTCTTTTTTATGGTTTCTGTCTCTTTGTGTAGGTTCCCATTGAGATCAGCTATTTTTCCACTAAGTTTATCAAGCATCCTTATAACCAGTGCTTTGAACTCTGTATCTGGTAGATTGCTTGCCTCCATTTAGTTTAGTTGTTTTTCTGGAGTTTTGTTCTGTTCTTTCAGGACAGATTTCTTTGTCTCCTCATTTTGGCTGCTTCCCTGTTTGTTTCTGTGTAATAGGTCGGTATGCTATGTTTCCCAGTCTTGGCAGATTGGCCTATGTAGTATATGTCCTCTGGGGCCCAGTAGTGTAGTCTCCCTGTTTATCTTAGCCAGGTGTGCCAGTGGTGTTCCTTGTGTGTGGTGTATGTGCCCTTCTCTTTCAGTTGAGCCTTGATTGCTGTTGGCACGTCATTAGGTGGGATTGCAACTCAGGCTGACTGGCTGTGAGGGCGGCGAAGACTACAGCAGACAAACTGCTTTGTGGGGTTGACTCCCCCGAGCTGGATTTCCCCCAGCAGGGCTTTGGTGTCTTCCGAGACCACCCTGGGTGTGCCATTTATGGAGCTAATTGGGTGGTTCTCTGTTGTAGTTTGAAGCTAGCCACTGGGTGTGTTGGTTCTGGGGTCTCTTGGGAGGGGCTCTGGTAGAGGCTCAAGTCTGCTTCTGCTTGTGCTGGCTTTGGAGGCACAAGCTGGCTATGCTCCTAAGTGAGACCGACTGTCACTAGCTGGTTTTGTTGACGCTTAGCAAGAGGTACAGGGCAATCTGAGGCCAGCTGCTGCTTGTTTGGGGTTTGTGGACCTTTTTAGGTTTGAGAGGTTTTTAGGAAAGTCTACAGCTTGGCTCAGTCTGACTGCTTGTGTGGAACAGCCGTTGCAAGCATTTTGGGTTGGGTATGTGAGAAGGGTGGGGCAGGGTGTCAGGAAAGCACCAGGGAAGGGTGAGGAGTGTTATCAGGTTGATGGAGACTGATATAGAGCCTGCCTGCACCTGCCAGCTATATGAGGGAAGGACTCAACAAAGGAATAATTGCATTTTCCAGCACTTCGGCCTGAATCTGCCATCTCTATGGGGGCAGGGCTCAACAAAGGAGAAATGGCTTCTGCCAGCCCTTCGGTCCTGGAGAGAGAGGCCCCTCTAGCCCTTGCCCTGAAGCCAGACAATTCAGTTCCTCTCTGTATATCCCTGGGCTTTTTGTGCTGTTGTCCCTTTGCTGTAGCTTAGGGCTAGTGTTTATGAGTGAGTGAGTCTGTGCTTGGGCCCTTTAACTGGATGCCTGGTTCTACAGCAACCCTCTGTCTCATCTTTACTGAGTCCTAGCTGATTTTCATAGCCTGATGATGTGGGAATTTCTCTTCCTAGCACTAGTGCTTCAAGCTGGGGAGTCTGGTGTGGGGATAGGACCTCTTGCTTCTCAAGGGGTACTTCCACAGCTGAGCTATCCCTTCTGAACTTAACCATCACACCATGTAGGACCAGCCCGTTTCGCGAATCCACCCTTCCTGCCAGTCTTTACATGCCTTCTTTGTATTGTTAGTTGTAGTTCTGTTCAGCTTGTGTTTACGTGGTTCTCAAGGGTGGTTATTCTATAACTTAGTTGTAATTTTGATGGGGTCATGGGAGGAGGTGAGCACAGTATTTACCTACTATGCCGTCTGGAACAGATGTCCTCAAGATTTTCGTGTCCATTTTTAGTTAATAAATGTGTATTGTTTGACAGCGTCCACCTTCATTCTTTTGCTTGTGGAAATTCTGTATCCCCAGCACCATTTGTTGAAAAGTCTATTCTTTCTCGTAGTGAATATCTTTGCAATATCTTTGTTGAAAATTATTTGGCATAGATGTGTTGTTTTGTTTTGGGGCTCTCAATTCAATTCATAAGTCTATGAGTATATGTTGTTATGCCTGTACCAAACTGTTTAGATAACTGTACCTAAATTTTGAAACCAAGAAGTATGTGGCCTCCAATTTGTTCTTCTTTTCAAATTTATTTTGGTTATTTTGGGCTACTAGCAATTACATATGAGTTTGAGATCTGACTTTTCTATTTCTGCAAAAAAAGCTGTTGGAACTTTTAGGGATTGCATTGAATTATATATTGTTTTGGGTAACTGTCATTTTAACAGTATTCGTTTTCTAATCCCTGAACATGGAGTGCTTTAACATTTATTTAGATCTCCTTAATTTTTATAGTTTTGAGTGTGCAAGTTTTTCCCCCTCTTGGCTACATTTATTTGTATTTTGTTTGTTATGATGCCACTATAAATCACTTGTGTTCTTAATTTTCCTTTCGGATTTTTCATTGCTAGTATATAGAAAAATAAGTGGTTGTTGTATGGTTTTCTTGCATTGTGCACCTTTGCTGAATTTATTTATTAGCTCTAATAGGTTTTGTTTTGGTAGATTTTTAGAAATTTTTCTGTATAATATTATGGAACATGCAAAGAAGATAATTTTACTTTTTCTTTTGCAATTTGTCATTTATTTATTTTTCTTTCTTTTTTTGGGGGGGGGCTAAATCTACAATTCTGAATAGAAGTAACAAAAATGGACATCTTTGCCCTAATCTTCATCTTAGGGGAAAGCTTTCAGGTGTTTTTGTTTTTTTCGGATGTTGTTGTTCATTTGTTTTAAATTGAATGATGTTACCTTTCGTTATCTGGTGAGGAATTTCCCTTCTATTCCTAGATTGTTGAGTAGTTTGCATTGTGAAAGAGTGTTGGATTTTGTCAAATACATTTTCTGCATTAGTTGAGATAATCATATTATTTATTGCCCTTCATTCCATTATGAGGTGTGTTACATTGACTGGGTTTCATATATGGAACCACCCTTGGATTGCTGGGGTAAATCTCCCTTAATCATGGTGTATATCCTTTCAGTATGCAAGTATTTTGTTAAAGGATTTTATATTTGTATTCATAAGGGATATTAATCTGTAGTTTTCTTTTCTTGTGATGTCTCTGTATGGTGTTGTTGACTTGGTACTGCTGGCCTCATAGAGTGCATTGGGAAGCGCTTCCTCCTTTTCTATTTTTTGAAGAGTTTCAGAAGGATTGGTGTTCATTCTTTAAATGTTTGGTAGAAATAACCAGTGAAGCCTTCTGCTTCTGGGATTTTCTTAGTTGGGAGACTTGTGATTATGACATAATCTCTCTATTTGTTATAATTCTTTCTGTTTAGATTTCCCATCTTCTTGAGTCAGTTTTGGTTGTGTGTATGTTTCTAGGAATTTGTCCATCTCAAATAGGTTATTTTGTTAGTGTACAAATTATTTTATAATTCGTTTTTTTTCCTGTAAGATTGGTAGTAATAGCCCCATTTTCATTTATGATTCATTTGCAGTCTTCCCTTTTCCTTCGTCAGTCTACCTAAATTTTTATCAATTTTGTTAATATTTTAAAAAACCAACTTTTGTTCTCATTTATTCTATTTTTTGTCTTTTCTGTTTCAATTATGTTTGATCTGTTATTATGTTTCCTTCTGCTAGCCTTTGATTTAATGTGCTCTTCTGTTTCTAGTTACTTATGGTAAAGCATTAGGTTATAGACTTAAAATGTATATATATTTTTAAAATGTTTATTGGGGAATATTGGGGGAGAGTGTGTTTTTCCAGGACCCATCAGCTCCATGTCAAGTCGTTGTTTTTAATCTAGTTGTGGGAGGTGCAACTCAGCTCTAGGTCAAGTCATTGTTTTAAATCTAGTTGTGAAGGGCGCAGCTCACTGGCCCATGTGGGAATCGAACCCGCGACCTTGGTGTTATGAGCTCTGTGCTCTTAAGCAACTGGCCATCCTCTTTTTTTTTTTTTTTTTAATGTTGATATTGCGGTGCTAAATTTCCCTTTGAGCACAGCTTTTGGTGAATCTTTTCAGTTTTGGTATGTTGTGTTAATTTTTTCATTTGTCTTGATATATGTTCTGATTATTTTGTGATTTCTTCTTTGACACATTAGTCATTTAAAAGTGTGTAGTGATTTCTATATATATATGTGAATTGTACACTTTCCCTTCTGTTACTGACTTCTAGTAATTTCGTTGTGGTATGCTTTTGATCTTTATAAAAGTGTAGAGATTTGTTTTGTCACCCTAAATATGGCGTTAGTCCAAGATGAAGATGCTGTCAGTTTCCTGTAGTTACTCTGAAGATAGTAGGAAAGATTTTGTTTTTTGTTTTTGTCTTCTCTCTATGCTCTGGTAGTTCATTGGCTTGTGGCAGAAAATTCCAATCTTCACATGATGTCCTCCCTGTGGGTATGTCTCCAAATTCTCCCATTCTATAAGGATATTAGTCATATTAGGTTAGGAACCTATTCTACTCCAGTATGACCTCATATTAACTTGACTATATCTGCAATGATTCTATTTCCAGTTAAGGTCACATTTTGAGGTATTGGGGGTTCGGATTTCAATATGTGGATTTTTGCAGGACAAAATTCAGTCCCTTATAGGAAATTTTCCTTTTTCTTGTAAATTTTATAAAAAGTTTGTGAAAATTATTATTAATTTTCTCTAAATGTTTGGTAGAATTCACCTGTGAAGACAGATGTACTAGGGTTTTCTTTTGGGGAAGTTTAAAATTATGAATTCAATGTCTTGTTCTATTCCAATATTTTATTTCTACTTGAGTCCATTTTTATGCCTTCCTAGGAATTTCTTTGTTTTCTAAGTTATATAATTTGTTTTCATACATTTGTCCACAGTGTTGTTGTTTTTAAATTTATGACCCTAAGATCAGCAGTGATAACTCATCTTTTATTCCAGATTTTAGCAATTAGAGCCTTTGCCCTTTTTTTCTTGATCAATCCAGTGAAACATTTGTCAATCGTATTCATCTTTCTAAGAATCAACCTTTGTGTTTGTGGATTTGTTTAGTATTTTATGAATTGTTGCTTCAATCTTTATTATTCTCCTTTCTCTACTTAGTTTAGGTTTAGTGTGCTCTTGTTTTCCCATTTTCTTAAGGTCAAAGGTTAGGTTATTGATTTGAGAACTTTCTTCTTTCTTAATATAGTCATTTACAGCTAGAAACTATAATTACTATTGGTTTGTTAGGGTTAGGTAATTCCTTTAAGCATTGCTTTGGCTGCATTCCTATAAGTTTTGGTATGTTGTGTTTTTATTTTCATTGATTTCGAAGTATTTTCTACTTTCTTTTTTCTAACCTGTTTGTTATTTGAGCAGTGTTGTTTATTTTTCATACATTTGTAAATTCTAGCGGTTAACTTGTTTCAATTTTATTCTATTCTGTTTGAATAGCGTACTTAGATTTCAGTCCTTTTAACTTTGTCAAGGCTTGTTTTATGGCCTAATATATGGTCTGTGAGAATGTTCCATGGGCATGAGAAAAGAATGTGTAGTCTGCTGCTTTTGAGTGTGGTGTTGTATAGATGTCTGTTTTAATTGGTTTATAATGTTATTAAATTCTTCTGTTTTCTTGTTATCTTGTGCTAAGTTTTCCTATCCATTATTGAAACTGGGGTATTTAAGTTTCCAACCATTATTGTTGGACTGTTTTCCCTCTCATTTGTCAGTTTTTGCTTCATACATTTTGAGTTTTTGCTTTTTGGTGCGTATATGTTTATAATTGTTATACCTTCCTTGATGAGTTAACTTTTTTATCAATGCAAAATTTCTCTTTATTTCTAGTAATATTTTATAAAGTCTGTTTTGTTTGCTATTACTATTGTCATTCCAGCTTTCTTATGGTTGCTGTTTGCGTGTTGTTACATCTTTTCCTAACCTTTTATTTTAAACTTATTTCCATTTTGAATCAAGTTGTATCCTGTATTCAGAGCATAAAGTAGAATCTTGAATTTCTAAAATTCAGTATAACAATCTCCCTCTCTTGATCAGACTGTTTATTCACATTCAGTGTTATTATTGCTATTGTTAAATATACATACACCATCTTAGTTTTCATATTTTATATGTTTGAGGTCTTTTTTCTGTTTGTCCATTCCTGATTTTTCTCCATTAAAGTCATATTCTCGTTTGTAACATTTCTTTTAATGATTATTTTCACTACCTGTTATTGGTTAAGTTCTCAAAAATTGCTCTAATGCTTACTACATATATCCTGTTTTCGCTGCACCTTTGTCAGATTTATACTAGTTTCAGTTCAGTTAGATTTAGAAACACTGCTACTATATAGCTGTTTCGTCTTACTCCTCTTTGTGCTGTTATTGTTATACATATTATATTTGCATATGTTACAAATCCATTCACTCATTGTTATAATAATACACTTATGTCTTTTATAGAAGTAGAGAGTAAGAAGGGGAGCAAATATATATTTTTAGAATACTGTATGATCTTTCTTACTTAGCATTTCTTATTTTCATTTGTTCCCATGGAATCATGCTACCATCTGGTGACATTTCCTTGGTTCACTATATCTTTGTTCCCATCGGTCTCCTTTGTATTATTGACCTATTTATATGTTATATTACATGTTATGTTACATTTATATATGTTATTGGTCTGACAATACCGTTATACCCATATTGTTATATGCTGGTTTTTAAATCAGAAAGAATACACATTATACTTTTTAAAAATTATGTAATAACTTTCATTGCTACTGATTTTTCATGTGGATTTATATGGATTGTGAAGTCATGTGCTTTTGCCCTTAAGAACTTTCATTAGTATATTTGGGAAGGTATGTTTGCTACCATTGGTAGGCTTTTGGTAATACGGAAGTATTTTATTTTGCCTTAATTTTTTTTATTAGTTTCAGGTGTACAAAGCAATGTATTAGACATTTAAACCCCTCATAAAGTGATAACCCACACCCCCAGGTTCTTACCCCTCTGACATCTTATATAGCTGTTACAATACTTTTGACTATCTACCGTATGTTGTACTCCACATCCCGTGACTATATATACCTCTATATTCAGTTATAGTTGACATTCAGTATTATTCTACTTCAGCTTCAGGTGTATAGCGCATTGGACACAGTCTATGAAGTGATCCCCCTGATAAGCCTATCTGGCACCTTACATGATCTTTACAACATTGTTGATTATATCCCCCATACCATGTTAACTATCAATTTGTATTTCTTAATACCTTCACCGTTTTCACCCTGCCCCCAATCCTATTCCCACCTATCACCCTGATAGATCTAGAGCTACCTGGCACCATACCTAGTTATTACAATATTATTGACTATATTTCTTATACTATGCACTACAGCCCCATGACTACTGTGTAACAACCAATTTGTACTTCTTAATACCTTCCCCTTTCATACATCCTTAACCCCTCTCCCATTTTAAGGAAGTCCCTCTGAGATTCTTTGTAATACTGGTTTTGTGGTGATGAACTCCTTCAGCTTTTTCTTGTCTGGGAGGCTCCCTATTTGTCTTTCAATTCTAAATGATAGCTTTGCTGGATAGAGTAATCTTGGTTGTATGTCGTTGCTTTTCATCACTTGGAATATTTCCTGCCACTCTCTTCTTGCCTGCAAAGTTTCTGTTAAGGAATCAGCTGCTAGTCTTACGGGGGCTCCCTTGTAGGTAACTAACTATTTTTCTCTTCCTGCTTTTAAGATTCTCTCTTTGTCTTTAACCTTTGGTATTTTAGTTATGTTTTCAGTTTTGTGGTGTATATACCTAGAAATGGAATTGCTGTATCATATGGTAGTCTGTGTTGAACTTTTAGAGGGAACTGTCAGACTATTTTCCAAAGTGGCTGCACCATTATACATTCCCACCAGCAATTAATGAGGGTTCCAGTTTGTCCACATCCTTCCCAACACAGGCATTCCTATCACTTTTTTCTTTATAGCCATCCTAGTGGGTATGAAGTGGGATCTTATTTTGGTTTTGATTCAAAGTTCTCAAATGACTCCAATGATGTTGAGCCTCTTTTCATGTGCTTATAGGCCACTTTTATATCTTCTGTGGAGAACTGTGTATTCAAATCCCTCACCCATTTTTCACTTGGGTAATTTATGTTTTCATTGTTGAGTTTGTAAGCATTCTGTATATATTGTTGATATAAGTTTTATCAGATATATGATTTGGAAGTATTTCCTCCCATAAGTGAGTTGCCTTTTTCCTTTCTTGATATTGTCCTTTGTTGCACCAAACTTTATTTTGAAAAAGTTCATTTCATCTGTTTTCCTTCAGTTACTTGTACTTTTTGTGTCATACGTAATGAACCATTGTGTAATATATGATCATGAAGATTTACAGCTGTATTTTCTTCTAAGAGGTCTTGTAGGTTTAGCTCTTAAATTCAGATGTATGGTCCTTTTTGAGTTAATTTTTTAGGTGGTGTTAGGTAGGTCCAAATTTATTCTTTTGCGTGTGAATATTTAGTTATTTCAGCACCATGTATTAAAAAGGCTATTTTTCTCCATTGAAAGATCATGGTATGCTTATCCAAAATCAGCTGACCATAAGCATATAGGTTTATTTCTAGATTCTGAATTCTGTTAAATCAGTCTGTATGTTTATCCTTGTTGCCAAATCCACCCTATCTTGATTAGTGTAGTTTTATAGTAGGCTTTTTTTGTGTTTGTTTTTAAGGAAGACACACTCACAGTGACCGATGCGGGGGTTGAACTGGCAACCCTGGTGTTAATAGCACCACGCTCTAACCAACTGAGCTAACCAGCCACCCCTATAGTAGGTTTTGTAGATGGGAAGTTACAGTTTTCTAATAATTCAAAAACATTTTTTCCCAAGATTGTTTTGACTATTTTTGGTCTCTTGTGTCTCCATATATATATATATTTTAGAATGAGCTTTTCTGTTTCTGTACTCTTGTCCCACACCCTTCTCATGGGTGTGAAGATTCATGTGCATGTCCTCCTCCTGGTGACAGTTTGGAAGTGGAGGTGCATTCCACATTGTATGAGATCACAGTCTAGTAATACTGTAGTAGTGATCATGTCCTGAAGAGTTCAAGAGGGGACATGATTAGGAGATAATGTTGTTCTACTTTTTTGCTATGAAATTCCAAACAGTAAGTTTAACATGACCACAAAGCAAATTATTATTAATACATTCCTGTGTACTCTGGGTAAGGCTTGAGATCTTCAAACCAAAAAAACAAAAACAAAAGCAAAACAAAGCAAAACAGAAACAGTCACTGGAGGTTAGTGTTCACAGCTATTATACTGGAAGATACAGTGTCCTTAGTAGTGATGTAACCACTACTAAATAAATGGCATTACGGAACTGCAGCAGATGTATATTGTTTAAATACCAACATGTCTTAAAAACCATAGCATTGTGAGTAATAAAAGTCTTGTTTCTTTTTTCCTTGGGTGGAGTTATGTAATTAGCCAGGAGACAGTATGTATGACAATGAAGAACACAGATGATGTATAGACACTATGAAGAATGTTCAACTGTACAGTTAGACAATAAATAAATGCTAAGTATTTGTTTTTCACTCAGTATTCTAAAACTTACTTGGTAAATCACTGTAGCTCTCTCATGGGCCTATGAATTTTATAAAATCAAATGATTTATTCAGACAGATGCTTCACAAAAATTAATTACTCAGGACCTGTACGTGTCCTAGGAGTGACCATGCTCAGAATTACATTATTAGATATCATCTATTATAGATATCATCATTAGTAGACATCATTGTATTGCTGCCTTAATTGTTGGTGGGGTGTTAGCCGTGGCATTCTTTTACCCTAAATGAAGAAAATAGGGAATCTTTTCAGGAGTAAAGAACAGAATGAGAAAAATAAGTCCAGCATGCATAGTTCTACTTTAGATAAAAGCATTATTTAGAGTGAGTCTTCATGGGTGAATGGGCACTATGAGGAAGTAAAACAATTTCCTTAACTATATCTTTGAACCTTGTATGACTGTCTATGATGGGTCATAGAATATGTAGGGAAAAAGAACTACGATGTTAGGATATTAATAATTATAACCTTAAATAGGTAGGACTTGCAGATTTAAGACAAATAAACATTAAAATAATTTCAAATGTAGTAATTTCAAACATAATATTCGCTTTTCATTTCTATTTTAAATATCTGTAAGAAGTGATTCACCACTCATAGTTAATATTTGACAGAAAGTCATGGGATTACAGTTGTGAAACTTTTCAGATTTTGTTGGGACTTTTATTTAAAAATAAAAAATAAAGATATTGAAGATTGTGCTTTGATAAGATTACTCCTTATATCTAATTTACCATGATCCTATTTTGAATCAACCTATCATGTTTCTATCAAAAATGAATCTATCATGCTCTTGAGAGTTAATTCACCATATTCCAATTGAGAACTAACTTACCGTGTTTCCATGATTGTAAACAGATAAAGACAAGTATTTGAGGGTCAAAAGTTATCTATCATACTTTTTATAAGGTTAACCTATATTTTTCTTAATTTCCACATTTTTCTTGTTTATCTAAGGAAGATCGGTAGATCTAGCACTGGGGCCTGTTGAAAGGATTTATTTAGATTGATGTAATAAACAACCCGTGGTTTGTATTTAAAACAAACAAAAAGTTTTAATTCAATAGCTCTTGAGTAATATAACTATTTACATCATTCTATTGCTGCCTTAATTTTTATCCATCAGTAAATGTAGTATTTGTGTAATTATATAATTTGTGATATAATTATATGGGTTTTTTATGTTTATTAATTTTAGTGGCTGTTATATTTTATATTATGCTGCATTTTTTTACTTTCCAACTGGATAAACAGTTTCTAACACAAGGACCATGGGGCTTGATTAGCAAATGCACACATTTGGGGCATTGTCCAAATGGCTGGAAATTCTGAAGGGGAGGTATAACCAGATTTCTCAAAGAAGTATAGTTTTTGGCTTTTTCTAAACATGCGTATTGTGCATTAATAAAGCATTTCTTTTGTACTTAACCACTGCTCTCATTATAATTAGGAAGTTATTTATATGTTTTTCCACCTAGAGTGTAAGTTTCATAGCAGTGAGGAAGTGTCCTTTTTTATTAAATACTTTATTTCTAGCCCCAAGTACAGGTACATAATAAACATTTGTTGGATTGAATTATCCAGGTTTATTTGCTATTAAAAATGTCTGCATATAGGTAGATTCATATAGACATATAGTATGTGCTTATCTCTTTTCTTTTTCATTACTTCCTTAGATTAAAACCATTGAAAATAAATACAGGACTGTGAATGAAATTATGCCTTAAAACATTAAACTCATAAATATTTTTCTGTAACCTCTTTTTTTTTTCTCTGATTCATCTATGTCTCTCATATTTTATTTGGAATCTTGACTGTGCTAATAAGTGTTGTCATTTAGGGATGAATAATGCACAGAATATTATTAGGGAGCTTATAGTGAAATGAGAGAGGTAGAAAAGTTAACTAAAGAAAGCACTTTGAAGGAACATCCCATTAAATTAATAGTGGCTAGATAGCTTTGAAGGCCATTCCAGAAAAAGAGTTCCAGAATTGCTTTGAAGGATGGACTAGGCGCTGGTGTTGGTGCATAGCTTCCCAAGGGGAGTACTTCAGAGGTGACTGTGGTGATATTGAGCAATGAGGTATGTACCACTTTTTCTAGGATGAGTTCACGAACTTAATTGACAGACCTTGTATGACAAATTCACAACGGGGTTTCAATTTCAATGGGGAAACGCTAAAAGCATTCCCCTTAAGACCAGGAACAAGATAAGGGTGTTTATTTTCACCACTTATTCAACATAGTGCTGGAAGTCCTAGGTATAGCAATCAGACAAGAAAAAGAAATAAAAGACATCCAAATAGGAAAGAAACAAGTAAAATTGTCATTATTTGCAGATGTCATAATATTACATATTGAGAACACCGAAGTTGCCACCAAAAAACTATTAGAACTGATAAATGAATTTAGGAAAGTAGCAGAATACAACATTAATATTCAGAAATTGATGCATTTTTATATACCAATAACGAAGTATCAGGAAGAGAAATTAAGAAAACAATTACATTTACAAATGCATCAAAAAAAAAAAAAATACTTAGGAATAAAATTAGCCAAGGAAGTAAAAGACTTGTACTCAGAAAATTATGACATTGAAGAGAGAAATTAAAGAAGATACAAATAAGTGGAAACATATATCATGCTCATGGATAGAAAGAATTATGGTTAAAATGTCCATACTACCCAAAGCAATCTATAGATTCAATGTAATCCCTATCAAAATACCAATGAAATTTTTAACAGAAGTAGAACAAATAATCCTAAAATTTATATGGAACTATAAAAGACCCGTATTTGGGGGTTGCCCCTGCAATCCTGAGAAAGAAGAAGAAAGCTGGAGGTACCGTGCTACCTGATAAATTGTACTACAAGACTGTAGTAATCAAAACAGCATGGTATTGGCATAAAAACAGACACATAGATCAATGGGACAGACTAGAGAGCCCCGAAATAAATCCATGCCTATATGGTCATTTATGACAAAGGAAGGAAGAATTTATATTGTGGTAAAGAAAGTCTATTTAATAAATGGTGATGGGAAAACTGGACAGATACATACAAAAGAATGAAACCTGACAACCTTCTTATGCCATATACAAGAATAAACTAAAAGTGGATTAAAGACTTAAGTGTAAGACCCAAAACAATAAAACTCCTTGAAGAAAATATACAAAGTAAACTCTCAGACATTACCCTTAGAAATATTCTTACTGATCTATCTCCTCAGGCAAGAGAAACAAGAAGAAATAAACAAATGGAACTACATCAAACTAAAAAGCTTTTTCATAGGAAAGGAAACCATCACCAAAACAAAAAGACATCCTACCAAATGGGTGAAGGTATTTGCCAATGATACATCTGATAAGGTGTTAATATCCAACATTTATAAAAAACTCATACAACACAACACCAAACAAACAATCCAATTAAAAAATTGGTCAGAGGACATGAATAGACATTTGTTTTAAGAGGACATGCAGGTGGCCAAAAGACATATGAAAAGATTCTCCACATCACTAATCATCAGAGAAATGCAAATAAAAACCACAGTGAGATACCACCTCACTCCTTTCAGAATGGCTATCATCAGTAAATCAACAAACAGCACGTACTGGCGAAGATATGGAGAAAGGGGAACCCTCATGCGCTGTTGGTGGTGGTATTGAGGTTGGTGCAGCTACTATGTAAAACATTTTGGAGGTTCCTCAAAAAATTAAAAAGACTACCTTATAACCTAGCATTTCCACTTCTGCGTTTTATCCAAAGAAATCTAGAACACTAACTTGAAAAAAATGTATGGTCCTCTATGTTTATTGTAGCACTATTCACAATAGCCAAGATATGGAAATAACTGAAATGCCCATCAGTAGACG